>NC_064644.1:94491944-94794974 GCF_023864345.2 Schistocerca serialis cubense
CTACTTCTCTGGAGAATGGAAAAGTTGTTGATGTTGAGTGCTTATCTAAGTACTGCTACACCTGCCATGGTAACACTGAAGGACATACTGAACATCAGTGTTCTAAGAATTATGATGGTTACAGTGGATGTATGGAGTGTGATGAAGCTCTACAAATATTTCTGATGTCGGTGTCCGTTTATAACGCCAGATATGCGAAGTACCAAGGCGATGGGGACTCTTAAGCTTTCAACAAAATGAATGAGTTCAATGTTTATGGTGATACCTTGGTAACAAAACTGGAGTGTTGCCGACATGTGCAAAAGATGATGGGCGCTAGATTGAGGAAGCTACGAAGGGAAATGAAAGGAAAGTTGCTATCTGATGGAAAATCTCCGTCTGCCCGAGGCAGATTGACAGAAACTGAAATAGACCTTCTTCAGAGTTATTATGGACTGGTCATTAGACGAACTGTACCTCTGAATGATGTTACAGCAATGAGAAAGCTGTATGGGCCACTTACTTTCATAAGTTGTCCACAGATGACCACCCTGCTCACATACTTTGCCCTAAAGGAGCAGATTCTTGGTGTGGTTACCAAAAAGCAAAAGAAAGTGATCAAATATACCATCATAAACATTCTCTTCCTGAGCCTGTTATGAATGAAATAAAACCAATTTTAGAGACCTTGGTGACTTTGTTTTGCATAGTAAATTTCATCATGGGGGCACTCAGAATACAAATGAAAGTTTCAACCATAGCATATGGGAAAGATTACCCAAGAATGTTTTTGTAGGACTAAATATATTACAAGTTTGTGTACTAGATGCAGTGATATGTTTCAGTGATGGACTGGTAGGAAGGTTGGAAGTCCTGAAATACTTAGGCATTAAATGTGGCTCTAATACGGAAGATCAATTGCTTGCATGTGACAGACAATGGGTGCATGAAGCTGAAATATTGGCTGTTCAAGTTACCAATGAAGCAATAAGTGCTAAAAGAAATGCCAAGAGGAAGCTTGAAGATGAAGAAATGCTGCAGGATGAAGACTATATTTCAGGAATGTTCTGAGGCACAGTTTAATAGGACTCATATCTTCATTTGCAATTTCCTGCAAGTTTTATTTTTAACAATTCAGGTACAAATATTTCCTAAAGTTTATAAAGCATTGCTCTAATTTTTTCCCTGCAACTTTCAATAGTCCATTCTTACTTAGTAGACCTAAGCTTTATTGCAGAATCAACAAAATTACTGAAAAAATAACCTTTTTATAGGAAAAAAATTATAAAAATTAAAATGTAAGGTGTGATGTTTTTTATCCTCGTAATATACATAATAGGTGGAATTAAATAGGTCTAGTACCTCAGCCATCATGTCATGCATATCTGGTAAAAATTTGGTCTCCTTCAAATGTTTAACATTGGGTTATATGGTACCTGAATTTAAGGAAGTATTTTGGGGAAAAAAATTGCATCAAATTTTTGCAATTATTTTAATAACCCTAAGCAGGTTCAAAAATATTCAAAATACTTCTAATTTGTTTAGAAAGTGTGCTGCGTTACCTGATATCAACAAAATTCTGTAAAACACATACATTATAAACAGTGCCTGAAAGCAATAGGTGCTGATTTTTACATAACATTGAGCCAGAAAGGTACCCTGTATCCTTAATCAGAGTTCTGTGTCGTTTCTGTGCATCCCATGATCCCTCACGCCGCAAAATGTTAGCATCTTGCGAGTTCCTAGATGTTCGTACTTCCCCAGAACTACTACTCTACTGCTGTGGAAACATGGCTCCCTAAGTAGTGTTAGAGTGGCCGGCACGAAAATAAGTGTCCTCAAGGTCACGACCGCTGCCTGCCGCCAGCAGGTGCAGCGGGTTGTGATTTGCCTGCCTCTCTGCTTTGTTGCCATGTAGGTACCGTTAGCGGTGTGGTAGGTAAGAGCAGCTGAAAGCTCAGTTGCACCATGCTATATCGAGTGTTCCCGTCTGACCTCAGTGTCTTATTGTCTTTAGAAAGGTGCTTTGACGTGTGTTCGGTGGTGAACAACAATGCACGAGCAACGGCCTACTTGTAGTACTCTTCCAGTCGGTGTGCGTAAAGGGCGGAAAGACATTCGTAAACAATCGAAAATAATCATATCGAATGTACTTGTGGGAGTCGCCAGCAGAACTTCCATAGACGCACAGTGAAGGATAGCATTATTCTGTGGCGGCGCGAACAAGGGACAGATTGTTTATTCTTTGATTATATATAACAGTTCTGTTGTTATTGATTCAATGTTAATATGAGCTTTTTGTTGCAATAAAAAAATAAAATATTATAGCCTAACTACTTCGTGAGTCTTTCTGAAGATTGTAATAAGTAGTACGTGGCTAAAGTGGTGACCCTGTATAAAGAATTTCGTTGTAGACGAACAAATGCAGCCCAGTTCAATTTCGTCTATCAGGAGATCGGCGAGTCCGCGCGGCACACAGTGTTACGGATCGGCGCGACGTTTTGCTAAAGAACATTGAGGAATTACGACGCGACATTGAAGAACAAGAAAACGCTGTGTTGAATTTTTCTGCGCCATCAAGTAACGGCATTTCGACAGAGAACAGTAGCAAGATGAAATTACGCCCACCGCAGTTCATACCTGATAAACCTGAACTGTGGCTTGCAATGCTTGATCTGACTTTTCAGCATCATGGCACTGTAAACGAAGAGACAAAATTTATGATCGGCGTTAGTGCGCTTGACAATCAAACAGCAACTATCAGCGCAAATATAATACTTCAGCCGCCCGCCACGCAAAAGTATACGCGTTTTAAGCATTTACTCATTGAGTGACTACGTCGGCCGGTGGAACAACGTATCCAGCAAGTGTTGCACGGTGAAAAGAGAGGAGATAAGTCACCTTCGGAATTTTGGCGGCACCTGCGACTTAGTCAACGACACGGAGTTGCCAGATACGACACTGCAATATGTATGGCGTGTGCAGCTGCCAGAGGCAGTTAGAACGGCTGTGGCGCTCTCAGACGCACAGGATATCTCGTCGTTGATCTCATTAGCTGACAAGGTCTACACCTCGTTAGACGCAATGCATACGTCGACGGTGATGTTCGGACACAACAGTACAGACTCACAGGAAACGGCGGCGATACAACGACGCCAACAGCCGGACGTTTCTCAACAACTGGATGACCTACGAAAACAAGTTGACGGATTGAAGCAGCAGATATCGACGTTGCTCGGAGGCAAGACAGGCACAAATAAGAAGAGCAAGGAAGATGACATTGTGTCTAAGTAGCGTATCTGCTGGTACCGTCGACGACTTGGAAGCGAGGCGACGCGCTGCACATCACCCTGCAATCACCCAAATGGCGACAGCGGCCGGCGTTAGGCGCCGCCGGTCGCGAGTTCGAGCACCAGCGCCTACTGTTACGAGGTGAGATCGACGAGGGGCAGCTATGGGTGAGTAACCTTTCTTCTTTACCTTCACTGTCCCATCGGCCGTTTGTTACAGACGTTAAGTCCGGCCGCGCATATCTAGTCGACTCAGGTTCGGACGTTAGTGCATTGCCTGTTAGAAACTGTGATGTGAAGCTCCCTCCATCTCAGTCGAAACTCACAGCAGCAAACCAGGCGTCGATAGCGACTTATGGAAAACGTCAGATAGAGGTACACCTCGGGTTCCATGAAAGTTTACCATGGACTTTCGTAGTTGTCGATGTTTCAGATGCAATATTGGGTGCAGATTTCTTGTTTCATTATGCACTTGAGGTATCTATTGGCTCAGTGAGCATTCAACGGGGTACACAGTGCATTAGAGGCACCCTAGGAGGAAGCCCTATGTCCATGTCTGATTGCAGACAAGTAGCAAACTACGAATCCATGTCTGGTGGGCAGACAATAAAGCACAATACGGTACATCACATCAGGACTATACCCGGTCAACCAGTGTCTCAACACCCACGCTGGTTAGCTCCATATCGTTTTGCTGCAGCGAATGCAGAGTTCGAAGAATTATTACACTCGGGAATCGTCCGTGGATCCGACAGTCCGTGGTCATCGCCCCTTCACCTCGTAAAGAAGAAAGATGGGACTTGGAGACCATACAGAGATTACAGGGCACTAAACACTCGTACCATCCCCGATCGTTATCCGATACCACATATCAGGGATTTTACGCACGCACTTGCAGGCGCGACTATTTTTAGTGTCATTGATTGCAAAAAAGCGTATCACCAGATACCGGTCGCACCTGCTGATATACCGAAGACGGCTGTCACGACACCATTCGGTTTATTCGAATACCTCCGTATGCCGTTCGGGTTAAAAATGCGGCACAAACTTGGCAGCGTTTCATTGACAAAGTCCTCAAAGGTTTACCGTAGTGCTTCACGTACCTCGACGACATCTTGGCTTTTTCGTTGTCTGAGGAATTGCACTAACTACATCTAAGGACTGTTTATCAACGTATTGAGGCATATAGCATTTCGGTCAATGAATCAAAGTGTTTACTTCGACGATGTCAGGTGCCATTCTTGGGCTACTCAGTGACAGCAACCGGTTCGAATCCTGCCTCGGGCATGGATGTGTGTGATGTCCTTAGGTTAGTTAGGTTTAAGAAGGTTCGAAGTCTAGGGGACTGATGACCTCAGATGTTAAGTCCCATACTGCTCAGAGCCAGCCACTGCAAGACAAACTCGACATTATCGAAGAGTCGCCCCATTGACTACCGCCAACTACACCGGTTTCTTGGGGCAGTTAACTTCTACAGACAACATCTGCCTAATGCGGCAACACCTTTGACGTCAGCACTAGTCGGCAAGGATGCAGTAGGCAAACGACCTTTACACTGGACATCAGAGATGCAGATGGCATTCGACAAGATCAAAACCTATCTACGTCAGGCAATAATGTTGGCACATCCGGTTCCTCAAACTCGACTGGCAATTGTTGTGGATGTGAACCAGCAGGCAATAGGTGCAGCTCTACACCAGAAGGTGGGAAACAATTGGCATCCCGTAGGTTTCTTCTCCCGCAAGCTTACATCATCACAAGTAAAATGGAGTGCCTATGATAGGGAGCTACTGGCAATTTATGAAGCCATCAGACATTTCCGACAGCAAGTAGAAGGCAAACCATTCACTGTTTTCACAGATCACAAGCCAATTACCTTCGACTTCAGTAAGAAAAAGGACGGTTGCTCACCACGACAATTTAGACAACTCGAGTTTATCGCCCAGTTTACGACAGACTTACAGCACATAAAAGGAGCTGAGAACGCCGTTGCTGACTTCCTGTCTAGGTTGGAAAGAATCTCTCTGACTGTTGACTACAAGGAAATAGCTGCAGCACAGGAAACAGACCAGCAACTTGCTAAATTCTCTTGTGATAGTACGTCCAGCAACAAATACAACCTACGGGTGAACACTTCTGAGTTTGGTGTGACGTATTGCAAGGAAAACCGAGACCGTTCGTACCTGAGATATTGCGACGACAATTATTTGATAGTATCCATGGACTGGCTCATCCAGGAATAAACGCCAGCGTCAAACTAATGACAGACAGATTCGTGTGGCCCGGTATAAATAGAGACTGCTGTAATTGGGCAAAAACGTGCCTGGGCTGTCAGAGGGCCAAGGTGGGACGACACATTCACAAAGCAGTAGGAAACTTCCCACTTACCACACAACGTTTCACACATGTGCACCTGGACATCGTGGGACCGCTTTTGCTGTCGGAAGGATACCGTTATCTCCTCACTGCGGTGGACTGCCTCACCAGATAGGCAGAGGCGATTCCATTATCGGATATTTCAGCAGAAACGGTGGCACGCGTATTTCTTTCATCTTGGATCGCACGTTTCGGCTGCCCTTTACATGTCACCACAGACCAGGGGCGTCAGTTTAAATCGACATTGTTCTCAGAATTGGCCAACCTCTGCGGGTTCCAACATCACCGCACCACAGTGTACCACTCAGCTAGCAATGGGATGGTGGAACGCTGGCATAGGACATTAAAAGCCGCATTAATGTGCCATGCACAATCTTGGTCGTCAGCGTTACCACTAGTTTTGTCGGGCCTACGCACAGCATTGGAAACGGATTTAGGGGCATCCACCGCAGAATTGGTTTATGGTGAACCCTTACGACTGCCTGCAGAATTCTTCACTGATAAAGAAGGGGAACGACAGACCGAATTGCCGTTTACACTGCAAATGGTACGCGAGCATATGGCCAGACTTCGCCCATCTCCTGTCTCGAGACATGGAGCGGTAAATACGTTCGTACACAAAGATCTACGCTCATATGCACATGTGATGCTACTGACAGACACTGTCAAGTCACCGCTGCAGCCTCCATATTCTGGACCTTACAGAGTGCTCTCACAGGATGAACATACCATACAGATGTTACCGACTGAAGAGGACACAGAGGTCGGGCACCAAGCACCACCTTCCAAACCACTGGACCAGGATGACACCACCTCACCACCACAAGAGGAAGCGGTACCGTCACTACCGGCAGCAGAAGCTGAAGAAGTTCAACCAATGCCTTCAGTACACACAAGAGGTGGGCGTCGGGTGAAATATAAATACCGCTACATTCCCGGAGCTCCGATCTATCGGAGGGGGGCTGTGTGGGAGTCGCCAGCAGAACATCCGTAGACGCACAGTGAAGGATAGCATTATTCTGTGGCGGCGCGCACAAGGGACAGATTGTTTATTCTTTGATTATATATAATAGTTCTGTTGTTATTGATTCAATGTTAATATGAGCTTTTCATTGCAATAAAAAAATAAAATATTATAGCCTAACTAATTCGTGAGTCTTTCTGAAGGTTGTAATAAGTAGTACGTGGCTAAACACTCAAGTTTTTTACTGATCTGGCCGACAATGAAGAAGCGAGAAATAACTTTAATTTTGCGCAATTTTATAAACTTACTGCTAAAGCGTGTGGTGACTCCAAGTCAGCTGTAGGCTGTATTAGCAAATCTGTGTCATTGGCAGAATCTCCAGGCGTGAATGAATGTTCCGATTCTCCAAGAAAGGGATACGAACGTGAACGGAAATCAGCCGGCTTTGACGATTTTAACAAACAGCTCGTGCATAGAACTGTACTTGGATATTATGACAGAGGCGAGTATCCAACAGCTAAAAAAATACAGGCTGAGCTCCGTGAAAAAATGAATTTCTCGGGCTCAGAGGCCTCGGTTCTTCGTCTTCTCCACTCCCTTAGTATCCGATTCAAGAAGTGTAATGACGGACGGAAATTCTTAGTGGAGCACAGAGACATTTCAGCAGCAAGAGCGAAGTTTTTGAGTACAATGCACTTCTTGCATGCTGAAGACACCAGGCCTATAGTGTACTTGAATGAAACTCGGGTTTCACAGAACCGCACCAATAAGTATATATGGCACGACTACAAAGGAAACGGCGGTTTGAAAGTGCCTTCTGGTAGTGGTGGCAGATTCATCAGTGCCCACGCTGGTTCATCAACCACAGGCTTCATACCAGAGGCCACACTTGTTTTTCGTGGTGGGAAAAGTTCTTGCCAATCCGATTACCATTCAGAAATGAATGGAGATGTTTTTAAGAATTGGTTTATTCGACTGTTGTCTGCGCTGGAAGAGGGGTCAATTATCGTGATGGATAACGCCAGCTACCACTCCATTCAGATAGAAAAGCTGCTTCGTTCAAATTGGCGCAAGGCAGATATTATGGAGTGGTTAAACAAACAGAATGTTTCATTTTCAGTTGATGAAACGAAGGCTGAACTCCTGCCTAAGGAAAAAAAAGTAGGTGCCAAAAAGACTTACGAATTACTGCCAGTATAATCCCATTGAATTGATATGAGTCCAAGTAAAGCGAGAAGTAGCGAAAAGAAATACTACTTTCAAACTTGCTGATATCGAGAAACTAACACACGAAGCTCTTGACAGTGTTACTCAGCAAGACTGGGAGAGGAGTGTAAAACATGCAGAATCATTGCAAGAAACTGATTTCTGAACCAGGGTTTAAGAGACACCATACTGGAATCTGTGATGATACACATGCCTGAATCAAGCGACAGTGAATCTGAAGACACGGAGCCAGAAGATCCTTCAGTTTAGGCAAGTGCCGTCTATGTAAAAAGCTAACGTGATTTGAATATTTGCCGGCCGCTGTGGCCGAGCGGCTCTAGGCACTTCAGTCCGGAGCGGCACTGCTGCTACTGTCGCAGGTTCGAATCCTGCCTCGGACATGGATGTGTGTGAGGTCCTTAGGTTATTTAGGTTTAGGTAGTTCTAAGTCTGACAACCTTGGGAGAGCCAGTCCTGACAAAACTCTACCATCTGGTGAGCAAGATGTATGAGACAGACGAAATACCCACAGACTTCAAGAAGAATATAATAATTCCAATCCCAAAGAAAGCAGGTGCTGACAGATGTTAAAATTACCGAACTAACAGTTTAATAAGTCACAGCTGCAAAATACTAACGCGAATTATTTACAGACGAATGGAAAAACTGATAGAAGCCAACCTCGGGGAAGATCAGTTTGGATTCCGTAGAAATGTTGGAACACATGAAGCAATACTGACCCTACGACTTATCTTAGAAGAACGACTAAGGAAAGACAAACCTACGTTTCTAGCATTTGTAGACTTAGAGAAAGCTTTTGACAATGTTGATTGGAATACTCTCTTTCAAATTCTAAAGGTGGCAGGGGTAAAATACAGGGAGCGAAAGGCTATTAACAATTTGTACAGAAACCAGATGGCAGTTATAAGAGTCGAGGGGCTTGAAAGGGAAGCAGGGGTTGGGAAGGGAGTGAGACAGGGTTGTAGCCTCTCCCCGATGTTATTCAATCTGTATATTGAGCAAGCAGTAAAGGAAACAAAAGAAAAATTTGGAGTAGTTATTAAAATCCATGGAGAAGAACTAAAAACTTTGAGGTTCGCCGATGACATTGTAATTCTGTCAGAGACAGCAAAGGACTTGGAAGAGCAGTTGAACGAAATGGACAGTGTCTTGAAAGGAGGGTATAAGATGATGAACATCAACAACAGCAAAACGAGGATAATGGAATGTAGTCAAATTAAATCGGGTGATGCTGAGGGAATTAGATTAGGAAATGAGACACATAAAGTAGTAAAGGAGTTTTGCTATTTGGAGAGCAAAATAACTGATGATGGCCGAAGTAGAGAGGATATAAAATGTAGACTGGCAATGGCAAGGAAAGCATTTCTGAAGAAGAAAAATTTGTTAATATCGGGTATAGATTTAAATGTCAGGAAGTCGTTTCTGAAAGAATTTGTATGGAGTGTAGCCATGTATGGAAGAGAAACGTGGACGATAAATAGTTTAGACAAGAAGAGAATAGAAGCTTTCGAAATGTGGTGCTACAGACGAATGCTGAAGATTAGATGGGTAGATTATATAACTAATGACGAAGTATTGAATAGGATTGGGAAGAAGAGGAGTTTGTGGCACAACTTGTCTAGAAGAAGGAATCGGTTTGGTAGGACATGTTCTGAGACATCGAGGGATCACTAGTTTAGTATTGGAGGGCAGCGTGGAGGGTAAAAATCGAAGAGGGAGACCAAGAGATGAATACACTAAGCAGATTGAGAAGGATGTAGGCTGCAGTAGGTATTGGGAGATGAAGAAGCTTGCACAGGATAGAGTAGCATGGAGAGCTGCATCAAACCAGTCTCAGGACTGAAGACCACAACAACAACAACAAGTCTAGGGGACTGATGACCTCAGATGTTAAGTCCCATAGTGCTTGGAGCCATTTGAAGCATTTGATTTAAATGTTTGTCTATTCATTTGAGTTATAGAGGACATACTGCAAATGTTTTTCCCTTACAGTACATTTCTGATAAATTTATCATATGTGCTGGCGAGCAGTTTACTCGCCAGTAACTGTCAATTAAAATAAGATTGACAACTCTGCATTAATTAACAACAGTTTTTCCTAAAAACCTATATCGTTTGTCTTTACATTCGGATATAATCTTACTGGATTCGGTTTACTTGTACATTGAAATTTAACTCCTTTTTTTCGTAGAAGGATATACTGGCTGTTTCCTAGTAACGATAATGCAGTTCATAAAATGACAAAACGTTGTGGTGCTTCTGTATCGACTGTATATATAAACAGTGCAGTAACGTCAGAATAGTCGCAGTACCTATTCTGAATCTCCGAGAAGAGCGTATAATCTATGATATTTTATGACTTTTACAAAAAGTTAGAATATAGAATTTTCTTACTTCAGTATGACAGAGGATAGTATCCGATTGCTAGAGAAATACAGGGTAATATCGGCGATAAAATTGACTATTCTGGTCAGTCACTTCAATGCACTGTCTCCCCTGCCCACTTGGTTTTTAATTCAGAAACTGTAATGATGGATGACGTTTGTAACACAAGACAGGGAAATGCTGTAGTAAGAACGAGGCTTTGGTGTACCAAGCACCTATTGCGTGCTGAGAATAATAGGCTTACAGCAAATTTAGATAAAACTTGGGTTTTTACAAAACCTTTAGGACAAATATTTTGCTCGACTTCAGAGAAAATATTGGCTTCAAAATAACAACAATTACTTTTGCGTAGCATATATTGGCGTTTTGAGTGATGGATGCAATGATGAAGGGTATGTATTAGCAGCCAGTAAAATATTTTCCGGAATTAGGGAATATTCTCGGTCATATTAAAGCAAGCCATCCTAACAAAACTCTTGGCGATGGCCTACAACGTCTCGTGCGCTGCTGCTCACGGAATATCGCTAAAGTAATTTGCCTCTGTACCTGATACGACACTATAATGACGTCTGAAATGTTACAAAAAATAATTTTGTAGTTTTCTTAACAACTTTATCGAGGGAAGTTTCTTCGCAGTCCTACGAAAATTCATCACCGACCACATTTATCGCTCCGCAGTCGGCACAGTTTCACACCTCTTATAATATTTATTTTTTATCTCAAAATACTTTTATGTTTCCGAAATAAAAGACTCAGCATATGCATCTATAAACTTTGAGGATGTTCATATTTTCTTTTCAGTCCAATTACATTAGTGATTCTATTACTACCACAGGTTTAAGTAAAAAATTATTTTCCTCCAAAGTTTCTTGTAACATTAGTTTTCATTTTTTTCCTAGCAGCTAGTGAGAATTTTCTTTTGGAAAGTACTCCATCATATTATAGATTAAAAATAGAGTTGCCCAATATTTTTTTTCAGTTTTTACGAACATTAGAAATTATCACTATAAAAAAAAAACTGGCAATGCTTTAAGACGGCGAGATGACCTGGAAGCCCTATTTTCGTGCCGGCCACTATAGTAATATTTCTCATGTCTGAAAGTACTTCCTATGCAATCATAATACTGAGCAGAATCTGTCAGCCAAGTGTAAATTGATGTCTACAGTTACATATAATAATTCCAATCTCAAAGAAAGCAGGTGTTGACAGACGTGAAAATTACCGAACTATCAGTTTAATAAGTCACAGCTGCAAAATACTAACGTGAATTATTTACAGACGAATGGAAAAACTGGTAGAAGCCGACCTCAGGGAAGATCAGTTTGGATTCTGTAGAAATGTTGGAACACATGAGGCAATACTGACCTTACGACTTATCTTAGAAGAAAGAGTAAGGAAAGACAAACCTACGTTTCTAGCATTTGTAGACTTAGAGAAAGCTTTTGACAATGTTGATTGGAATACTCTCTTTCAAATTCTGAAGGTGGCAGGGGTAAAATACAGGGAGTGAAAGGCTATTTACAATTTGTACAGAAAGCGGATGGCAGTTATAAGAGTCGATGGGCATGAAAGGGAAGCAGTGTTTGGGAAGTGAGTGAGACAGGGTTGTAGCCTCTCCCCGATATTATTCAATCTGTATATTGAGCAAGCAGTAAAGGAAACAAAAGAAAAGTTCGGAGTAGGCATTAAAATTCATGGAGAAGAAATAAAAACTTTGAGGTTCGCCGATGACATTGTAATTCTGTCAGAGACAGCAAAGGACTTGGAAGAGCAGTTGAACGGAATGGACAGTGTCTTGAAAGGAGGATTAAGATGAACATCAACAAAAGCAAAACGAGGATAATGGAATGTAGTCGAATTAAGTCGGGTGATGCTGAGGGAATTAGATTAGGAAATGAGACACTTAAAGTAGTAAAGGAGTTTTGCTATTTGGGGAGCAAAATAACTGATGATGGTCGAGGTAGAGAGGATATAAAATGTAGACTGGCAATGGCAAGGAAAGCGTTTCTGAAGAAGAGAAATTTGTTAATATCGAGTATAGATTTAAGTGTCAGGAAGTCGTTTCTGAAAGTATTTGTATGGAGTATAGCCATGTATGGAAGTGAAACATGGACAATAAATAGTTTAGACAAGAAGAGAATAGAAGCTTTCGAAATGTGGTGGTACAGATGAATGTTGAAGATTAGGTGGGTAGATCACATAACTAATGAGGAGGTATTGAATAGGATTGGGGAGAAGAGAAGTTTGTGGCACAACTTGACTAGAAGAAGGGATTGGTTGGTAGGACATGTCATGAGGCATCAAGGGATCACAAATTTAGCATTGGAAGGCAGCGTGGAGGGTAAAAGTCGAAGAGGAGACCAAGAGATGAATACACTAAGCAGATTCAGAAGGATGTAGGTTGCAGTAGGTACTGGGCTGGGAGATGAAGGAGCTTGCACAGGATAGATTAGCATGAAGAGCTGCATCAAACCAGTCTCAGGACTGAAGTCCACAACAACAACAACAGTTACATATACCCTTGAAATAAGCGTAACTTGAACATACAGTGGAACATTGAGCAGCCATATTCTGCTGAAGGTGTCATCTGAAAATATATTTGATCCCAATGTGTGTCACCATAGTTGCGAAGGCATTGTGTTTTCAATGTACTCTTCATACAAGTCCTCGCATGTCTTTTATTCAGATGTTTACAACAGTTGTGACATTGATGACTTTTTTATCGTATCAAACTTGTTTGAAGTAGGGGGAGAGGCAATAATATCACAGATGATATGAGAATGTTTGGCTAAATTACTCACCACTGCTACAAAATTATGTCTGTCATCCAATAATGCATAACTTCGTAAAAGGAATTCAGTTATTTGAAACCAAGTCTGTGTGTGGCTGGACTGGAATGCTGGTAACTTTGGAATGATTCTCACTGGCCGCTTTTCAGTACTAACCCCTCGCTGGAGAGGCCTTGCATTGTCAGATTCGTTCAACCAATGTTGCTGGCATGCTAGAACACCCAATGCACACTTCGCAGTACTGTGCAGTTAATACCGAAGTGTTTGAGTCATTGGAGCACACACTATAACACTAACTTGCCATGAAACAAGCTAATGTTACCCTCTGGGAGGATTTTAAAGATTGACCATGCCTGTGTCTAATGGACAATGGAGTCAGGCAATAATTTTGAATTTGGTGAAATTAACAGAAAAAAACCAAATGGACTTTAACATTGGGAGTAAGTGAAAGTGATAAAATCATAAGTGAATGAAAAAAATGAACGGTTGCTAACCCAATTTGGCATATTAAATCGGAAATATACGTTTAAGAAAATGGAATATTGGTTACTGAAGTTACTTTCATTGAGCTTTCCCTTTGAATAGCAAGCAGTATACAAATTGACACTGTGTGCTCTGAACTGTGTGTAGCAACAGTTACCAATAACACACACATCAATAAATTATAAGAAGTAATTTTGCACCAAGTTCATACTAATTACAGCTACAACCAAGAGCATTACTTAATCAAATACTGAAATGTTACTGCATGAAGTGCAGAACTAAATTTGGACATGAGGGGCTTTTATCTTACTGACATACAAAGAAATCAATAAAGATGAATAATATCTTAAATACACTGTTTAAGCTCCTCTACAAACATCAGTTTTCCTTAACAACAGTAATAGTTCAATTTTTTCCTAGTAAGCGGAGAATATGATGGGAACCCATAAAATAGTATAGTTTCTCTAGTCAACTCTCTCTGATTATTACAGTAACAAAAAGACTAATTCAAAAAGATAATGATTCACTTCACTTGGAGTAGTTCATAATTTACTTTGTAAGACAATAAAACACAGCACTGGGCTAATTAACTTCAAAAAAGGTACCATTCGTGATAGAAATCAAAACCACACTATTTTTGAAAATGAGATTAACTTATTTGCTTTTTTATCATCTGTGAAGAAGGCATTTTGGACAATAATATTTACACAATCTTGCACTGTATTCCTGCAAAACCATACTTTGTAATAAACTAAGGATACTTTAGGAAAATCCTATTTAACTTAACTTTTGTGGTTTTAACTTTAATTTTTATTACTCCTTTTACATTAAGCAAAAATCACTTTAAAACACTTAAATGCAAGATTGTTAATCTAAGTCAGGATACTCAGTTTTAGTAGCACTTGGGTGAGGACCATGCATAGGTTCGTGATCAGGATAGAAAATATGGTTCTGGACACAAATTTGTTTTTGTGATTATTATTCAAACCACACACAAATTTAATAGTCCATGCCCATTACATTACTGAATGTATGAAGTTAGTGAAGTGTCGAAGATAGGTGGCAAAGAACATGGCAGCTAACTGTACTCACGGCTCTTAAAGTTCGAATGCCCTATAAAATCTCTTCTTGGCGTCGGATTCTGAGAATACCAAATAATAGCCAGATCCACATCCGAGGCAAATCCATTGTAAAGCTTCTAACTGCCTCTCTTAGCACTGTCAAAGTGTCCCGTGCTGTGGTAGCCACATTCTGCGTACCATTCACACCAATGAGCCGCTCAATTCGACCGCCAAACCCGTCTTTTACATTGCGTCATGCCACTTCTATTGTGGAGGGACATCCCTACATCTTTAATATATTACAAACACGAGTGCCGTAAGCATGAAACAGCTTTCAATAAACATTTTCTTTTTATGCAATACACATATTATAATAATTTATTATTTTAACAAATCTTTTTGCTTTTGTCCTGTCACAAATCTAGGACTTTAAATAACAAAGAATACACACTCCATAACTGCAGATACACAGTTACATAATATAAACCTACTTCTCATCGGTATATGTGTTTCAACATCACGTTGCTTCAACGATTGCAGAGTACAATGCGAAGTGGGCCGGAAATGTCAAATTATGAACTGGGACTCTAGAATCCGCCGTGATAGAATCTGGCGCTGTTCTCTATCGCAATAATGCTGGCTGATTATAAAACTGACCCACCTGTGTGTGCTTGTATTGTTCACTATATATGGCATCGTGATATATGGTTGCATGCACACTATAATACTGTTGCTGTCCATTGATTTGTTCATCTATTGGTCCGCCATCAGCTCTATGACCCATGAAATAAATAGTCACTGCCACATTTCCTCTCCGATTTGAGTCTTGTTGTGTTGATGAAATAATGGTGGTGTGAAGTTCGCCGTTTGATTTTTCCTTTTTAAAAGGGAGCCCATCCTCTTGCTGATGATATAAATGTGCCATTGTAAGCAAATGTCCCATATTAGCCCAATGTAAAAAACCTAAAAGTTATAAAGAATCTATGAAGTCATGGTCACCACTGTATCTAACTAGCGAAGGCAATTGGAGCCAAGAACGATTAGCGCCATTGAAACTCACAGTTACTACTTTATTATTCATAAATCTGAACAAGCGCATCAACATTAAAGCTCAGATAGAGTGAGGGCCCTACAATCACAAGGAAGTTTCGCATCTCAGTCCATTTATGCGGGAAAGTCTTGCTTGCTCAAAAATCGGTTCCATTCTACTCCATTATTTCCACAGTTCAGTGTTATTGCCATTGTAGTTGCCACAAGTTTTTTAAGCAGTATTTTGTGCGGGATGCAGTCAAATGTCTTGCTGGGGACATAGAGTGCCACACATTCTCTATCTTCAAACACTGCTTTATCTTTGTAATTAGGTCCAGTGCTGCTGTAATTCACAATTTTTACCATGTTCTTTGGGCGCACTTCGTTAGAAGTTGGTGTCTCGTCCATCTATCAGCAGCATCTGGACAGTAAGGCATACCAAAACCGTGTAGCACTGCTATATGATAAGAAAACTGAGTGTCTGTTAGCCTACGAGTACCTCCAGCTTGCTGCCGATCCAGCAGTATACATGAAAGGTGCAGATATGACATTAAAAGAAACACCGTTAAAGGTAATGATATACATATGTGGCACAGATTCATTAAAATTATAATTTAATGCTGTTGCTCAGGTCTAGCATCCAGTCGATATTAACGTAACTTGTGCGTAACATAGATTGAATTATTTTAATTAATCTTGATAGAACTTGGTTTTGGATGGTGACTGAATTGTTAATATAGAAAAGGCCAAAAAATTTAATAAAACTGTTATATCTGTGATCCTGACTTGACACAATAAAAACTGTGAATGCCGCGCATTTCAAACTGCCTAACGAGGGAGCTTTGTTGTCTTGGAACAGAAAAGAAAGAAAGCACAATGTGGCGAAATGACTCTGATTCTAAGTATCGTAATTATTTGAGCAGTAAACACATCGTAAGTGGGAAAGCAACGAGGAGTGTTTCTGGAGGAAGGAGCGAGGTAAGTCAGAAATGAAATTTTTTTAAGCACTCGATAGTGAAATCGAACATCATATAGTAACACTCATGGTTGCCATGATTGAATTTATAACGAGATACTGACGCAAGTTTATAATTCTCTTATACACTTAATACCATACCTTTAGGATATTTGTGGGATATAGCTTATTGACGACCTATATTTACGTTTTGAAATCATCGTCTATCCCCCTCGTTCTTTTTATGATCAAAGCAAGGTTAACATAATGTTGAAACTTGCAGTAGTGTTTCTAAGTATGAATAATTTATAATGGAAGACCCAACCTCCCAGTGCTTGCTTAACTTTTCTTTGTAACAACTTCCCATGAACTTCTGAGCAGATGCGCGAAAAAAGAAAAATACGTCACAATGTAGTACAATCCGTTTTGAACAGCATTAAGTCAGTTTTGAATTAAATGGAACAGTATTCAGTACGATTTATGCCACGAGTTTAATTTGGCGGCAGTGTTTGAATGCTTGGAAGAGAGAGAGAGAGAGAGAGAGTTGGCTAGATACTCCATACACTCAGTAATGCTAATATAGATAGGAATTTTTTACAATGATACTCAGTTTACTTAAAGCTGAATTTCTTATTTTATTTTAATTTTATCTCATATTTTTACAATCAATTTGAAGACAATATTGCCTCGTCTGTTGGGCACTGTTCATGAATTGAATGCTGTCAAGTACCGCAACTGACCAACCGCCAAACGTCTATAATGCGTCTGCCACATACCTGTAGTTTCGTACTCTTGTTTCAGACACCCTTTCCTCTTTGTGTTGAAACCGAAATTAAAATTGCCAAAATTTTCCTTTCCAAGCAGACTGGAGAGGGTATTTGACGTGAATTATCAAAAGTGTGCCAGACGTATTTTCCTCTGACGGACGACAGCACTGTGGACACACACACACACACACACACACATAGAGAGAGAGAGAGAGAGAGAGAGAGAGAGAGAGAGAAATTAATTAACACATCACAAAGATGAGATCAGTTGCAGTCCATTGATATAGATACTCAATATTTAAATTGTAATTAGTGTTACCAACCTGTAACTTAAAGTTCTTGGGTATTCATCAAATTATGGGAGGTAATTAATACATGAGAATATTAACACTGAGTTCACACACTCGATTACCGTAACTCCCTTATTACAAGGACTTTTTTGTTTTGACAGTAAGTACCACTGGGGTCATAAACACCTTCAGTAATTTATGCAGGATATATTGGCAGAAATTGCATTTCTTTTAATGAAATGACATAAAAAAACCATTATTGAATTGAAAACAAGAAAACTAAGTGTCTAAGTAATGTTTGATGTATTCGTTCTTACATTTAAAACATAGAAATTCTGAATGTTGACTAAAATCAAAGAAAAACATTTCTGCACTTTTCTGGATGTTTTGTTTTCATGGAGCATTTGCATAGGGAGCTTCATCTACGTTTTCCCCACCTTTGCATTTGTGCTGAAGGAGAATGAAGAGCAGGAATGTTACTACAGTGACTTTCTAGTTCAGGAAGAAATTCTCTTGTATTGTAGTTGATTCGTTTCTTCCACTCAGGATTTAAGTCCAGCCAAATTATGAAAGTATTCTACATCTACATCCATATTCTGCAAATCACCTTGAAGTGCATATATTTTTGACTTATTCCACATCCATGACGGTCATTTCTCATGGCATCTGCAGAAGGAATGTTAGCATCTATATTTTTTGTGTAAATATGTATTAAGTATTATCATTTTACAATATGTTCTACATCCATCTACATCTACATCCATACTCCGCAAGCCACCTGATGGTGTGTTGCAGAAGATCCTTGGTGATCTTCTCACTGTTGATCTACAGAAAAAAAGATTCATATAATCTAATCATCTCTTAAATCCCCCACTCCCTCAGGTCATGTACCCAATGGCATGTGGTCAAATTGGTAGCACATCAGTTGGAAAAACTGATAAGATTTTTTAAAATAATGGTTAACAAAATTCTAACAACTTGAAGATATATTATAAATATTTTCATTAGTAAGATGTCAAAGGGGACACAGGGATACAGTCAAATTGGATATCTCAAGAGAGACTGTATTCTTATCTTCAAATGCAGTTTATGCCGTGGTAAGGACTATGGGACCCAACTGCGTAGGTCATCGGTCCCTAGGCTTACACAGAACTTAATCTAACTTAAACTAACTTATAATAAGGACAACAAACACACACACACACACACACACACACACACACACATGCCTGAGGGATGACTCAAACCTCCGACAAGGAGAGCTGCGGGAACCATTACAAGATGCCTCAGACCACACGCTACCCTGCACAGCTATGATGTACTGTTTCAAGTACTACAAGAGTGGTATTTTTTTCCTTGTCAAAACCATGCTCACTACAGAAAAGTTTAAGTAGTTACTAAGCTGTAGTACATAGGGAGATGCATTCCCCCCTTTTTGTATAGAGGTACAGGTAAGTTCCATAATTTTGAGCTGGTCAGGGAAAACTCCAAATTATAGGCATTTATTCTTAATAAATCCAAGCAGTTTGCAAATAAAGTGTATGGTCCTTTTTATTGTGTAGTTAGATAGACATTAGCAGTCAATGCTTTTCAAGATAGAAGATTTTGAAACAGCATTTACTATATCCGTGGGTGTGACAAGATTCCAATGGAATTCATGACGTGTAGAAAGCTGATCAGTGAGTATATCAGTTGCTGATGTGCTTGATTCGTTTATTTCACATTATAATTCATTTACTCTAGCATTAAAGTATTTATTGAGCTCTTCTGGCTGTAGCAGAACATCTTGTGTTTCGGTAGAAGTGAATTCTTGTCTTATAATGCTCCTGGCAGCCTTACATTTGTGCAGAGCTCCTGATACATAATTTTTATCGGCAAATTAATTTGCAAGAAGTTTAATTCCTACTTTTAATGTCTTTTACATTGCAGGCAAGCTGTGTAAGAAATGGTACACTGCTCTGTGCTACATTTGCAGTTATTTTTATACATTTTTAAAAGTGAAAGCATCTTTTCCCTGATACCAGCAAGGACATCAGTGTACCATTTAAGCTTTTTATCTTTTCTGTTTGGTTTAGTACTATTTCTTTCCAGTGGTGAGGTAGAGTACCACACATCAGTGTATGTCTTAAAGAAATTATTAAAGACAGTTTTAACAGCTGATTTGTCTACATTATATTCATAAAGAAAGTCCCCGTTTGCATTTCCAAGACAGTCTGTGAATAACTTAACACATTCCTTTTCGTGACCTCTAACCCATGTCATGCTTGGCATCTTATTTGCACCCACATAATCAATATCTGACTGTGCATATTGGAATGTGTGAAGTAGTGAATCATGATCTGCAAACATTCATCTACTATGCTAACAGTGTGTAAGTCTCTTGAGAAATGGAGTATAATATTGTCCAAACAGGTTTTTCCACATGTAGGCCTATTGTTAGTCATACAACACAAATTTAATGATATGAGTGGGCTCATATTGTTTTTGAATTAGGTTCATTTGACCCTGATAACGCTATGTTGAAATCACCACATATTGCAACATTTGTTTTGATTTAAAAAATTTTTCTCATTGTTTGTTCAAATTTCTCAATAAAGAAATTAATATCAATAAATAAATAAATCAATCAATCTCTTTATTCATCCGTTAACAATATACATTGTATGGATGTAGTCAATTACAATACAGTTTTTTATTTGTTTGTTTCAAAAACTTGGATAATAAATACAAATATTTTATATCAATATATAAATAATATTACTTTTCCATATTCAGATATTCTTCAATGGTATAAAAACTATGTGTTAGTAAAAATTGTTGAAGATCTACCTTGAATTTATGAAATTCTTTAATTTTCTTTATTGTAGAAGGAAATACACTAAAAAGTATTTTGGGCTGGTAGTTTACACTTTTGTGGTAGAGTGCTCCTTTGTGGGTGTCTCTGTGAAAATCATCCCTGTTCCTTGTTTCATGGTTATGAACCTGATTATTTAATGTTGAAAAATTCCTGGTGAGTTTTCAGAAGGCATACACATTCATAGATGTATAAGCTAGGAAGGGTCATTATTTTAAATTCTTTAAATATTTCCCTGCATGAAACTCTGCAGGGAACCCCTTTCATTATTCTAATAGCCTTTTTTTAAAGTTTGAAAGCTTGTTTTGTCGTACCTGTATTTCCCCAGAAGATCACACCATATCTAAGCAAACTGTTCATGTAAGCATAATAGGCACACACAGCAATGATTCAGTGATGCAGCATTCCCGAAGCATTCTTAGCACATAACAGCATTAACTTAAGTTTTTACTCAAAACTTCTAGATGCTTTTCCCATCTCAAGTACTCATCCATCAATATACCAAGGAATTTTGTGTATGGAGCCTGTGCAATAACATAGTTCCCTAACTCAGCTTTTACTCTTCTTCTAGCTTTACTTTTAAGATTATTGAAATTCATCAATACTGTTTTATCCTTATTTATGATCAAAGCATTATCACTAAACCATTTTCCTGTCTCATTTATTGTCCTAGAGACACTCTGCTGTAGATCATCCTCAGTGTATCCTTTTATAAAAATGCTAATGTCATCAGCGAACATCACCATTTTTGCAACTGTCAGATGGTTTGGCAAATCGTTTAGGAATACCAAGAACAACAGAGGGCCTAGCATGGAAGCCTGGGGCACTTCATAGCTAGTTTTTTTTTGAAATCTGAAAGATACTCTTTGCCTTCATGACATATTTGTACTTTCTGTTGTCTATCAGAGAGATAAGACTTGAACCATTTGAAGGCAAGTCCCCGGACCCCATAACATTCTAGTTTCGTAAGCAATAAGTTGTGGCTGATTAAATCAAATGCTTTAGATAAATCTAAGAATATTCCACAGCTTAATTCATTCTTGTCCAAGGCATTTAGAACCATTTCCATGAATTGGAAGACTGCTGTTTCTATGGATCTGTTATTTCAAAACCCATTTTGAGCAGTAGTCAGTATTTTATTTTTATTCAGGAAGTCAGCTAGCCTTTCATACATTACTCTTTCAATTACTTTAGAGAAACCTGACAATAATGACACTGGCCTATAATTTTTTATGTCAGCTGTACTATCCCTTTTGTGAAGTGGTTTTATTATGGAGAGTTTTAGTTTTGATGGGAACACCCCTGTCCTGAAAGAAGTATTAATAATGTCAGTTAGGTGAGTATCTATTTGTTTGATTACCTTGTCTAGAATTCCGTCAATAGCACAAGACATTTTATTTTTTAGTTTATTAATAGCATTTGTAACTTCACATTCTGCTACTGGGTACAGAAACATTGTCTTTTCACAAGTTTGTACTTTTATGTTTTTGTCGTGTGAATTGCACAGACTTCTAATTAGGTTCAGTGCCATGTTCACATAATGTTCATTGAATATATTGGCTACTGTTGAGCATCTTCTATCACTTTACCCTCACTTTTAATTTTGAAATTATGGGCCTTGGTTTTACATTTTCCTATGCTATTGTTTATAACCTTCCAAATCGATTTTGATTTATTGCTTCCATTATTAATGTATGAATCATTGCTTAGCCTTTTTGGTGCCTGTAAAACTTTTCTATAGACCCTTCAATATTTCCTATAGTATGGTTTTATTGTTGTATTTATTTTAGCATGTTTGCTTAGGTTTCTAAGGGTGGTTACTGATTTTTTAATCCCTTGTGTTACCCAATAGGCCTATTACCATTTTGAGATCTGTACTAGCTGACAGTTATGATATTCTGTTGGATCAGTCTTATACACCAATCTCATACAACTGAATTCTGTTTTAATTCAGAGTAATATGAGCTTACATCTATTTTGGAAAATTTTAGATATTGTATAATAAAAATTGCGACCACTCTATTTTTTTCTCTCACCGCTGCACGTTATATGGAAGAATTATAAATAGAGACACACGTAACAAATATATTTAACTGTCACTTTTTAAATACAGTAGAAAGTATAGGGACAAACAGTTCAATAGAAAAAACGCAACAGTATATAGGAAAAGTAACTCTCAAAAAATTCAGTCAGTTTATCACCAACTTCTCCTTATGGAATTAATAAAATTACATATTCTCTCAAAAATAAAAGGTCATATGGTTTTGATGGTATTTTCAGTAGAATACTAAACATTTGTTCCGCTATAATAAGCCCAGTCATATCTGAAATACGTAATGCATCACTAACTCAAGGCATTTTTCCATAGAGACTGAAGTATGCCATTGTCAAGCCCTATTTGTGCATCTGCATTTACATCTACACTGTGCAGAGGGTACATCCCACTGTACCAGTTACTGGGGTTTCTTCCTGTTGCATTCATGAATGGAGCATGGGAAGAATGATTGTTTGAATGTCTCTGTGCATGCAGTAATTATTCTAATCTTATTCTCATGATTCGTCCTTGACTCGTGAGCGTTACCTGCTCTAGGGGTTAAAACTGATGCCACACCAGGCTGACTAAATCAAGGAACATTCACAATAAACCGATCTGGATTATTTTTCACCCAGTGCTCAGAAATTTGTGGAACAAACCACAGAATCACGCCACTTGTAATTGAAAGAACTTCAGTAAATTTATTTATCAAGTGATTATATAAGATAATTTAAGGAGTTAGTTAATATATATAACACATACGGGATGGTAGCATATTCCTAGTGTTATAATTTAAAGCTGGTTCTTGAAACTTTGTCTAATAGACTTTCTCAGGATGGCTTACATCTGTCTTCAAGAGTCTTCCAGTTCAGTTCCTCCAGTATCTCTGTGAACTCTCCCATGGATTAAACAAGCCTGTGGCCATTCATGCTGCCCTTCTCAATATACATTCCCACATACTTGAGCAATATTTTAGAATCGGTTGTACAACTGATTTGTAAACAATCTCGTTTGTAGACTGATTGCACTTCCCCAGTATTCTACCAATAAATCAAAGTTAACCACCTGCTTTTGCCAATGACTGAACCTATGCGATCATTCCATTTCATACTGCTAAAAAGTGTTACATACAGGTATTTGTATGACTTGACTGATTCCAGCAAAGACTCGTTGATGTTATAGTCATAGGATACTATGTTTTTTCGTTTTGTGAAGTGCACAATTTTACATTTCTGAACATTCAGAATGAGTTACCAATCTCTGCACCACTTTGAAATCTTATCAAGATCTGACTGAATATTTATGCAGTTTCTTTCAGATAGTACTTCATTATAGATTACTGCATCATCTGCAAAAAAACCTGATTTTATTGTTAATATTGTCTGCAAGGTCATTAATATACGACAAGAACACCAAGGATCCCAACACACTTCCTTGGGGCACACTCAAAGTTAATTCTTCATCTGATGATGACTGTCCATCCGAGACAACATGCTGTGTCCTCCCTACCAAAAGTCCTCAGATCAGCCACAAATTTCTCTTGATACCCCCTACAATTGTACTTTTGACAATAAGTGTAGGTGTGGTACTGTGTCAAATGCTTTTCGGAAATCAAGAAATAACTGCATCGGCCTGATTGCCTTGATCCAAAGCTTTCAGTATGTCAGGTGAGAAAAGTGTGAGCTTTTGGAAGCCATGCTGGTTGGCACTGAGGAGGTCATCCTGTTCAAGATACCTCATTATGCTTGAGCTCAGAATATGTTGTAAGATTCTATAATAAGTCAGTGTCCAGAATATTGGACAGTAGTTTTGTGGATCATTTCTACTACCATTCCTGTGCCTTGTGACTTTTTCCAAGAACTAGACAAGGTTGTTTTTTGTTCAAGGGAACTAGATCAGATTATAGTTAGAAGAGGGGCTAACTCAGCTGCAAATTCCGTATAGAATCTGACAGGGATTCCGTTGGGCCCTGGAGCTGTGTTCAATTTTAATGATTTCAGCTGTTTCTCAACACCACTGACACTAATGCATATTTCATTCATCTTTTCAGTGGTGTAAGAATTAAATTTGGGCAATTCTCCTGGGTTTTCTTTTGTAAAGGAACATTTGAAAATGGAGTTAGACTTTCGGCTTTTGCTTTGCTACCCTCAGTTTCAGTTCCTGTCTTGTTTGCTGCTACATGTGACCAGAATTTCTTTGTGTTGTGTGAAAGATCACTTGACAATATTCGGCTACAGTAGTGATTGAGGGCATCATGCATTGCTGTCTTGACAGCCCAACATGCTTCATTCAGCATCTCTGTATGTATAGCCCTGTGCTTCATTTTACACCTATTATGCAGTAATCTCTGTTTCCTTAGAAGTTTATTTACAATGACTGTATGTACCATGCAGATTCTCTTTCATTATTAACTGTTCCGCTGGGTCCATATCTACAAATTGCTTGATCAACTATTCTTTCAAACTTAGGCCATAGTTCCTCTACATGCTCCTGAGATATGACACTACTGATCTTTTATCTAGTTTACTGAACATATATATCTTTCTACTTGTTTTAGTTGTCCTTTGTACTTTTGGCAACTATTGTTGCCACAATCACTTCATGGTCACTGATACCTGTTTTGATGGGCACATCCTCAAAGAGGCCAGGTCTATTTGTTGCCATTAGATCCAATATATTTCCATCATGAGTGGGATTCCTAACTATCTGTTCCAGATGGTTTTCAGAGAAGCCATTTTCTAAAATTACCAAACGAAAGCGTTGGTATGTTGATAGGAGACAATGAAAAAACACACAAACACACACACAAATATCAAGCTTTCGCAACCCACGGTTGCTTCGTCAGGAAAGAAGGAAGGAGAGGGAAAGACGAAAGGATGTGGGTTTTAAGGGGGAGGGTAAGGAGTCATTCCAACTCCGGGAGCGGAAAGACTTACCTTAGGGGGAAAAAGGGACATGTATACACTCGCACACACACACACACATATATCCATCGGCACATATACAGACACAAGCAGACATATGTAATGCAAAGAGTTTGGGCAGAGACATCACTTATAAACTCACATGGGAAGTATTTTATTTTATTTTTTAAAATATAATTTGCACTGGTTGAAAGTGTTAAAAATTTTACATGCATTACTTCAAGATCTAATAAAATCAGTAATTTTTATATGGAAGGCTGTCTATAGCTGTGTTATAAATGTAAACAGTGTTGGTCATGTCCAGAAGAGGATGGGCACGAGGTTCAGGAAGTTGAAACAAAGTTTGAGAGACAAGAAACTTTCTGATGGTAAAACCATAAGAGGCAGGCTGACATACAAAATCGTTGATGAACTACAGCAGTATTATAGGATGGTCATTGGAAATAATTCTGAGATTTGTTGAAAATGGAGCATGCAGTGTGGGCTACCTTATTCCACAGATTGTCAACTGATGAAAAACCAGTACACCACCTTTACCCTCCTGGATCTTGATTCATGGTGCAATTACCACAATGCCCAGCACTCGAACAGTTCTTACAGCCATAAACATTCCATCCCAGCAGCAGTCATGGATATCATAAAACCTATTTACAGAGACCTGGCAAATTCTGAATTACTGAAGAAGGGTCTGCATGGTCAGACTTAAAATCCCAATGAGTCATTCAATAATCTTATATGGACTCACTTACCAAAAAATGGTTTTGTTGGAATGAAGACACTAAAGCGGGGGGTCAGTGATGCTGTTATTGCTTTTAATGGTGGCAAAATTGATTGGGTGAAAGTGCTGTAGCATATGGGAATTAATCTTGGAGCAAACTGCATCAGAGTACTTGAACGGATGGACAAGGTTTGCATTGATAAAGCGGAGTATGCAGCACAGTTGGCCACTAAGGAGTCCAGAAAGAACAGAAGAAAAAACTTGGAAAAAGATCAAGAGGATAATATACAGAATGGTTCAGGGTGCTTCTGAGTGACTAAAAATAAAAAAAGTTAACCATATATTAAGTGAGTTACAGTCTTTTGAAACTTTAGAAGCCGTTCCAGAAAATTTACATTTTCTGTTGCATTTTTCCCTAAATCTCAGAGACCACTTCGAGTTGAGTATTCAAATTTTCAGGGAGTAATGACATTTATCCTGAGTCTACTGAACTAAAAGAACATAATGTTATGTATAATTAAAATTATTTATGATAACATACAAAAAAGTACACAAAATTTTAACCATGTAACTAAAAAAATTGTATTTCCGAAAGCAGTGGCTGAAATGCAATTATTGTAGTTCAGTAGACTCAGAACATACAGTTTAATGCCCTGTAAAAGTTTCATGTCAATGGCTACAGTGGTTCGTGAAATATAGGGAAGCGAAGTCGTTAAATATTAATATTGTCAGGATAGAGCGTTCCAACTCCCCTTGAGCTCTCAGGATTTCTAATCTTGTCCGATACAGTCCACAACAATCAGTCTTTCCTTCTCATCGCGTGTGGTAACTCTGCTCTGACTCGCCGTTCTGGGTAACTTTCTCGAAATCTTCGCTTTTTCCTAGACCTCTCCAGTCCTTTCCCTTTAACCCTCTTCCTTCCCCTTCAACCCTTCTGCCTGAAGAAGGAGCCACTGGCTCCGAAAGCATGCCAATTACAACTGTCTTTTATGTGTGCGTTCTGCCGCCACTTGGTGAGCAGATTTCTTTATCTAGCCAGTTAAATTATTTTGTGAATAATTGATTGTTTTTGTTGATATATCAGCTCATGTAGCCATCATTCCTTCTTACATAACCCTCTTGTCAGTCTTTGTTGCCATCTGTCTTGTTCAAACTGTCGTCTGTTTTCTACCTTATGTGCTAATCCATTCGTTTTTTTATCTGTATCACAAGATGAATCAACACTTTGCCCATACATCTTTTCTAGTGCTCGTAGATGGGTCCATTTTTTATTTGTGTATCAATTCCATTGTTATTTACGAATTTCCTTATAACAGTTTACAGTTCATTACACTGCATGGCCTTCTCCCGATCGTCTTTCGCTGATTTATTTGCAAATTTTACTGCTACTTTCTTTCCCACCATCCGCTCATCTTGTTTATATGTAATTCTTTCACATTTTTGTACATTTGTTTTTCGGCAAACTGCTCTGATTGACTTTTATTGCCATTTTGTACGTCACTTATTAACAATTTTTGTACGAATTTTTCTGATTTTTCTGAATTTTTTCCTTACTTTTCTTCCATTCTTCTATCTTTTTCACCCTCAGCTTATGATTTTTTGTGCCACTCCCCCGTTTGCTAACTCTCCAAACTGCCCTCTCTTGCCACAGTGAGTCCCATCTCATATTAAATCGTTCTTTTGGTGAAAACATGCTTTTGCGCTATCAAAACAGAGGTCCCACATTCTGTTTCTTGAAACCTGCTTGTTCCTTTGAGTTATTCCAAAAGGCCTAACATTGAAAGTCCTTATATCTGGATGTAATCCTAGTCTACACCCGGCTCTTTTACAGTTACAAATACAGGAGTCTCTCGCTCTTACCCAGCTAATATGTGATCTATATTCCTCATCAGCCAATTTCCACTCTACTAGACTTCTCTCCATTTACAATATTGTGCATGTTATCTGTTCCTCCTGTTTCCTTGAATGGTATCATCCAACAAGCCAACTTCAAACTGCATCAACATGCCAGACTTCACCTCAAACAGCTATCCCACATTCTCCTGAACTGCCTGAACAGTGTTGTTTCCCTTCCTGTCCCTCTGCAGCTCCACACCATCTACCACAACTCCTTTCCTACAAACCAAGCTTGGCGAACCTCCTTAATGTCTCACAGCCTTCATCACTGCCTCCCAGACCAAGAATAGCCCACAATCACAAGAACCAGTTACAGCAGTACAGTGTCCTTAACCTCTCATCTAAAGCACCCTCCCCTCCTGAATTATCTAAGAGTCTCACTTTCAGCCCTAAACCTGCATTTGATCAAGCTGCTTTGGTGAAGGACCTACTTTCCTTCACATGTAGTATTCATTGGAAATATCACTTTGCAACCCAATCCCTAAACCTTTTCCAACAGCGAACCTGACATTGAACCCTGCCTTGAACAGTTCAGACTACAATCCCAACTTGATCCACCACCACTACCTCACAATCATCCCTTACAAGCCTTCCAAGAATTTCTCACATCCAGCATTGCCTCACAACTCTTCCTCAGGTCCCTACAACATGACCGTGACTCGTTTTCTGCAGAACTCAAAGCTCTACGTTCCCTGAAAGCTGATGACTCCATCATTACACTCCTTGCAGACAAAGAATCTACCACTATAATACTTGATCAAAAGGAGTATGTTAGTGAAGGTCTACGCCAGCTGTCTGACACCTATACATACAGCGTCTGCCATCAAGATCCCATCCCTGTGATTCAAACTGACCTGCAGTCCCTCCTTAAAACCTCAAGCCACTCACAAGGACTAACACCTCAATCCATAGAACTTCCCACTCCACCCAGACCACAAACTTTCACCTTTTACCTTCTTCCTAAGGCCGACAAACCCAAATCATTCTGGCCATCCTCTAGTCGCTGGCTTCAAAGCACCCACCAAATGTCAATCTTCCTTAGTTGATGAACACCTGCAACCCATAGTACAAAGACTCCCCTCCTACGTCAAAGATACCAACCATTCCCTAGATCGTCTGAAATCTGTGCCTGTCCCACTCCCAACACACACCCCTTGCTTGTCACCATTGATGCCACCTCCCACTGTACCAATATCCCCGCCCCTATACATGGTCTGTCTGCTGCTGAACATTTCCTCAGTCAGCGCCCACTTGATTCCAAACCTATGACATCCTATCTACTCACCTTAATCAACTTTATAAATTACCAACAAATATAAGGGGCGTTAAGAAAGAAACAAGCTGGAGGCATAATTACAGAAACCAGAACCTGTTTGTTAGAAGCATTGACCCTGGCTGTTGACACATTTGTCCCACTGTGACGTAAGGTGGTGAATGGCTGTCTCATAAAATTTTCAGGGCTGCAATGTTAAGGATACAGGGTACTTTCCTGGCTCAATGTTATGTAAAAATCAACACCTATTTATTTCAGGCACTGTTTATAATGTATGTTTTTTACAGATTTTTTGTAGATATCAGGTAATGCAGCACACTTTCTAAACAAATTAGTAGTATTTTGAATATTTTTGAACCTGCTTAGGCTTATTAAAAAAATTACAAAAAATTGATGCAATTTTTTTCCAAAATGCTTCCTTAAATTTAGGTACCATTTAACCCTATGTTATTCATTTGCAGGAGACCAAATTTTTACCAGATATGCATGACATGATGACTGAGGTACTAGACCTATTTAATTCCACCTATTATGTATATTACAAGGATAAAAAATATCACATCTTACATTTTAGTTTTTATAATTATTTTCCTAATAAAATGTTCTTTTTACTATAATTTAGTTGATTCTGCAATAAAGCTTAGGTCTACTACATAAGTATGGACTATTGAAAGTTACAGGAAGAATTTAGAGCAATGCTTTATAAACTTTAGGAAATATTTGTACCTGAATTCTTAAAAATACAACTTTCAGGAAATTGCGAATGAAGATATGACCCCAATTAAACTGTGTCTCAGAACATTCCTTCAGCATAGTCTTCATTCTGCAGTGTTTATTCATCTTCAAGCTTCCTCTTGGCATTCCTTTTAGCACTTATTGCTTCTTTGGTAACTTGAAGAGCGAATCTTTCAGCTTCATGCACCCATTGTCTGTCACATGCAAGCAATTGATCTTCCATACTAGAGCCACATTTTATGCCTAAATTTCTCAGGACTTCCAATCTTTCTATCACTCCATCATTGAAACATATCACTGCATCTAGTACAACAACTTCTAAAGTATTTAGTCCTACAAAAACATTCTTGGGTAATCTTTCCCATATGCATTGGTTGAAACTTTCATTTATATTCTGAGTGCCCCCATGAAGACATTTATTAAGCAGGAATCACTTCTTGCAGCACGGGGCAACAGTGAATGCCCAATGTTACTTGCAAACCTGACCGTCCTTCACCAAGTGATCAAATTAAAACGACAGGCAATCTAACCCTTGGGGTTATTCTGCTCCACGACAATGCAAAGCCTCATGTGGCCAACACAGTCACAGCACTCCTACAGAAATTCAAATGGGAGGTTCTCAGCCACCCTCCATACAGTCCAGACCTCTCTCCCTGTGATTACGCTAATTTTGGTCCCCGTAAAAAGGCTCTGAGGGGCAAACGATTCACTTTGGATGATGACGTCCAGCTGTACATGCAGAACTGGTTAAGGATACAGGGTAGTTATAAATTGTGGAAAAATCGAAATTTTTTATGACTTTAGTAAATTCTATAGTCTTTCCTGATTACATTGATATAAACATTATAGGGTTTCAAATGAAAAATGACCTATATATATATACACAATTTTGAAGTTACGGTCATGTATGCCGCCATGCCCCCATTATTTCTGTTACAGAAACCAATATTATTTCGAAAATAACTGAGAACTTTCTGTTTCCAGCGATTATGTGTATGATACATTGTATATGTTGGTAACAGTGCAGATTTCTAGTGTCTGTAAATGATTAGATTTGCTAGTATTTACTTTTGTTTCACTGAAGCAGTTTGTTTACGTGTTACTGAATGTTTGTTGCCCTAAGTGCTACATATATTTGTGGAAGGGGGCCATCTTGGTCAAAGAAGAACGTCAGACTGGCAGCGTTGGATGATTGATGCATGCTGCTGCTACCTGTGTATAGTCACATGACATGTACGCATGCCCTCTAGCGATGAGCTGTGAACTTTCATGCTCTGGTCGGAACCACACCTTGTTACACATGCCATGGTGTTACCCTTCTGTCACTGGTTTGCGCATTCCAGACTCTGGCTTGTTTCTTTTTGAACGCCCCTTATACTTCACCTTTGAGGGGCAGACATGCAAACAGACCAGGGGTACGGCCATGGGAACCAGCATGGCTCCTTCCTATACCAACCTTTTTATGGGGCACTTGGAGGGTGCTTTCCTGGGATCCATAAGTCTTTAGCCCCTGATTTGGTTGAGGTACATCGATGACATCTTGTACTATATGGACTGACCTGCTAAAATTCCTGGGATCTCTGAATACCTTTTCCCAGTTAAATTTCACATGGTGCTATTTCTAATCCCATTCCTTTCCTTGATGTTGATCTCGTCACCACCGAAGGGCAACTACACGCTTCTGTCCACGTTGAACCTACCAACAAACAATGGTACTTACATTTTGACAGTTGCCATCCTTTCCATGTCAAATGTTCCCTCCCATACAGCCTTGGCATCCGAAGCAAACGTATACACCACCATTCTCACCTCAGGCCTCACTGCATATAATTACCCCATCAGCCTAGTTAAAAAGCTGATTTCCCGGGCCATCACATCCAATTCTGGTACTGCTTATCCCTTCAAAAAACATCTTTGGAGCACACCACTGGTGAGTCAGTATTATCCTGGTGTGGAATGTGTTAATCAGGTCTATCGTATACATTCCCATCTCTGTGTACTTTCTCCACACCTCAGGCACACCACTTTGAGTGACATGTAACCGATTGGCAAGATTTTGCTGTGTATGAAATGCTAAAAGTAAAACCGCTATCCTGACTCTATCAAAGTGTTGTATGCCTCTATGTGGCATGTTGCTGCAGTGCCGAACACAAACTGAATGAAGCTGTTGTTGATACTGGACTGCTCGAAGTGTGCCATTGTGGCAGCAATATGTTTACATGAGTGGGAAATGGCTGCAAACTATGCCAGTAGTAAATAGCATCCAGTATATGGTCTCTAACTGGATATTGCATGAAGTGTCTACGCCAATGAGCTTGCTTTATATAGGATCTGGATTCATAAGTTGCCATTGGCTTTAAAATAGCATTAGTCACCAATCAGGGGTATCGTATTCACAGCAAACTTGATTTGTCAGACAGGATTTTTGTACTTCAGAAGAGAGAAGACCAAGGTATTTGTATTGTGTAACTTCATTGTGGTGCACGCAGCAAGTCCTATACAACAGAATAGACGTGGTCCAAGTGTTTCCCAGCCACTTCTGAGTACACATGAAGCTGGACTGGCGGACCGGCTCACTGGATATAGGCTACTACACAAGTGGTGCCGGCGACAGACAAAGCTTTATGAGCATGAGACCTGGAATGCAGGGCATTGACTGCACAGACCATGTCCATCACTCAGCAGCACACAGAGGAATGCCACTCGGTACACTTCTGTTGATTCCATGCAATGTTTGGCACATCTGCATGTAAGTACAACTTACCCCGCAGTTTTTCACAGCAGATGCAACCACCACACATAGACACACTGAACAAAGTGACAGCACACGACTCCATATTATCATGATATGAGGCTAAAATCACGCATGATGTTTCGCCCCCTAGAGACCCGAGAATTTTTGTGTGGGATTAGGTATCACAAAGACACTTTCTTATTGACTCAGGCTCAGTGTTAGCACCATCCTTTATGAATATTCATGTGAAAGCGATAAATGTAGGTAAATATCCTTAAGGGCTGTTAATGACACACCAGTGCAGCATTCCAGCTATGCACTTATAACAGTTGATGTGGGACAAATACAGTTTTGTGTGGAACTTTTGTGTCGCTGAATTGTCAGCTATGATTATAGGTGCAGAACTTTCTTAGTCACTATAAACTGTCAACAATTTTTGATATCATGGAAATTAACAATGTGGGTATGAAAAATATAGTGCACACAATGGAACATGCAGGGCACAATGACAAACTGTCAGAACAAGACAGCAGGGGAGTTTGTTGGACTCCAGACACCAAACAGAAAGTGGCGTTGTTGGCAAGAGCTCACAATTATGGAATGTTAGTCATGAAGTTGTATCATTATGTTGTGAAAACGAATCCTTGCAGACTTGAATGATAGAGCGAGAATTAAGATTGCAAGATTTATAGAGTGAGAATTAAGATTGCAAGATTTGAATACAGCCTTATCCACACTAAAATGCATCATACATGATAGTGATAGTCATAAGCAATTTACCCAACAGTCACAAGACGTAGGGTAAGGCATCTAGCAGCAATGTTCCCATCAATCGCAACAGACACATCAATCATCACTGCATCAGCACAAGAGGCAGTAGTTCTCATGACTCCTATAAACACTCTGCTAGTTATCCTGGTGGGGTTGAATTCCATGTCATCTAGCAGCATCACAGCTGCTTCTTGTGGCACCCCAACCACCTAGCCGCCAACAGCAGCTTACTCCACTACAATAGGAGCAGAAATTTCAGCAGGGCTAGCGGCGATCTCCTTCACATCAATGGCCGAAACAATGGCTACTAGAGATAGTGACATTAGAAGCCACTTCTACCCACTGACAACAACATTACCTAATATAGACTAAGAGCGACGGGAGAAGAGTTTTACATAACACAAGACATCACATTCAAACAGAGGACATTTCCCTGTTGTCGCTAGAGAGCACAGACTTGTGCCAGTCTTTGAAAGGCTAAGAAAATGGTTGAATACCCTTTAAATTCTGAAATTATTAGACCTTCCTCCACTGCATGGTCTTCCCTGATCAATTTAGTCTCAGAAGATGATGGGTTGTGCACCCTCTGCAGGGATTACAGAGCGCTCAATTCACATATGGTACTTGCTATGTACCTGATACCAAATCTGCTTGACTTCTCCTATGCTTTAGCAGGCACAAAAATTTTCAGTGTAGTAGATAAACACAAAAGCATACCACCAGATCCCTAAGTTCCCACCTGACATAAACCATACAACAGTCATGTTGTTTGAGTTTGTTTGAATGCCATACAGATTTAAAAACACTGTCCAGTCATGGCAATACTTTATCAAGGGCCAGCCATGGAATGCCAGACTTAATACATGCAGCATGTGCAGGCCACGCGTGGGTCAAGGTCCGGCCTGTCACTCAGCTTTGCTCGGTCCTTCTTGGAAGTACCCGGAACTATGTGACATTTCAATACATGAAAAGCACCAGTTTGTTTTTGTTCTACAATATATTGTAGAACAAAAGCAAACTGGTGCTTTTCATTTATTATAATGTTGTTCTACCAAGAACCGACGGAAGATTCTGTTAATATGTGACATTTCATTTAGCATTGCAGTGCTGCATTTTTTGGTCACCACATCTCTCTGAGATTGGCAGAAAAGGTAGAAGGTAGAAAAATTAATTATGTTGGGTATATTAGTTTCAGACTGTTATGTTTTTCTCAGTATGTGTATTGTGTTACATGTATGGTACTGATTCTCCTTTTGTCATTGTGTGTAATGGATTTATATTTAATGATTACTGAATGTGTCCAGTATAAATCATATATATTCCTTCAACATGTTAAAAAACAAATTGTGTTATCTGGGTCTTAGTGACATTGAGCTTTCGTCCATTTTTATGGAACCAGGATTCCAGTTTCCCCAGAACATTTTCTATACTATCTGGAATCTTTTCTGTTGTATCATTTTCTATCAGGACTGAGGTGTCGTCTGCGAACAAGACTGAACGAGCATCAATATTTAATGGTAAATCATTTATATACAGCAAGAACAGGTAAAGACCCAGTACTGAACCCTGTGCAATCCTTGGGAAATTATTATGACCTTATATGGAGCTATACAATGTACATAAAATGACAACATCAGTTGCATGGAAAATGCTTAAAAATTGATCAATAAATCAAATCAAAACAACCATATGCTAATGAAGAAGACGAAAGAAAAATGCATCTCAATGTCTGTGACATCCTATTTCCTGTAGTATGTGTCACACAATGATATAAATATGCAGATACATTCAATGATATATTTAAATACTACCTGCAAAATTATTATTATTATTATTATTATTATTGGGGGGGGGGGGGGGAGGGGGTGTCAATGAGAAAAAAGTTTCAGGCATGTTTGAAAGTATGTGTAAAATTTCTTGGAAGTTACCAAGTGCTCTCATTCTCAAATACAAGATGAATATAGTCTGGGTAATTCGTGTGCCATGAGTTACGGTGTGCAAAGACATACACATAGTTTCTGATGTCAATTCTTGTCTTCTTGTGTTAATGCTTTACCTTTAAATTGGTAATTAAGACAGAATTTTAAATTTTTAAATTGGTCAATAATTATATGACATACCTAAAGTCTAATTTTTGTGGCCGCTGGAAGCCATTAAATAGGCAAGATGCAACTGGGTCAAGTGCCATGCACCATTTTAGCAGTTTAGTAACATAGATAAAAATGGGCTTCATATCAAGGTTATTTTAAATCCTAGCTGAACTTGGGCTGATCACTAATAAGTGATAAGGTAGCTCAAAAAATTGTGTGTTTTCAGTGAGCATTAGTGAAGAAGAACCATATGTCACATACAAGAGAAATTGATTCAAGGTAATTTTAAATTTCAACCTGAGAATAGTTAGAGATGTCAGGCAAATTATCTGATGGAATTAAATGGCCACCCCGGTAAATTTTTAACATTAAATATACTTTTAACTGTAGTATTTACTGCATTGTAAATATGTGTGTGTGTGTGTGTGTGTGTGTGTGTGTGTGTGTGTGTGTGTGTGTGTGTCTGTACAAGGAAATAATGTATTTGAATTAACTATGCCACAAGAGAACTAACAGGAACATCTTATGATGCATGGACAGAAATAAATACTGATCAACAGTACAGAAACACACTGGTACTGAGAAGAGGGTGGGGAGACTGAATGGTCAAGGCTGCAAGTAAAGAAAGTGAGAGGCAATGTGAAATGCACATAGAATTTATTGCAATTTATTTAATTAAATCTTCTTATGAAGTAATTGCCTTTTTTTAAAAAAATAATGGTTTTGGCTTTAAGAAGATTCATATTTCAGATACTATCTCCTAATTATGGTGCCACAGCACCAGTGATGCACAGCCCTCACCTTTGTCAAATGTCCAGAAGCAGGCTACCTCTCAAAATGGTGGTATCGGATGTTGTTCACAGAGACTTCGGTGCTCTGCAACAGCCATCATCTACTCCCTCACGTTTCATCATAACACCAAAGAAAAGGTAAGTAATGAGACTGCTGTGGTACAAAATATGAGAGATAAAAAAATTAATGAGAAGCCATGTTTTCATTTAATGAGGTGATTGATTGCAGATGACGATAAAAGTGATTATCAAAGTATGTTGATTAGTACTATTTTGGTCTAAGTACTGGATGTTTCAAAATGAATATTGGATTTTAAGGCTTTGTAGTATTTGTTACATTCAATTTACAATTACAAATAATACATAAAATGAAAGAGCAAATCTATAATTTTTCCTACAAATGTTCGATGTGAGCACTATTCGTCACTTAGCAGAAGAGTAATGAAGACATGTTGAATGATTCACTTCCAGTGTTGTCTGTCTGGAGGCTTTTAAGGAAATGCTTCCAACTGTGTACTTATTGTTTGCAGCTGTTGCAAGCTCTAAAGCCTACAATGGTTTATATGCCAACTTTGCAAACAAAATGTTGCTGCATGATGATGAAGATTTTCTAGATTGTGTTGTCTTCAGTGATGAACTGACATTTCACTTAATTGGAAATGTGAACACACATAATATGTGCATTTGAGGGTCAGCAAATCCCCATAAGATGGGACAGTTGTAACAAGACTCCTCTAAAATGATGTTTCTTGTGGCATATCCTGGTAGAAAGTCGACGGGTCTTTCTTTTTGGAGATGCAACTGTAACTGGTGTTTCTTGTCTTGATGCTCTAGAACTATGGCTTTTTCTAAGGATTTGTCATCCATGCCACAAAAATGAAACATTAGCGGAACACATTTACATTTATAAACATTGGCTTGGAATGATCACTTCCTGCTTCCATTCATTCACTGAGCTTGCGTTCCATACTTTGTCATACAAACTCCTGGTGTGTTTCATACTTGATTAAATCCATTTTGCTTTTTTTCCCCAGAACATCATTGTTGACTACAGGAGTTGAATACACTGAAGATTTTAAACAACCTTAATGGAAAAAATCCACTGGATTCACATATGGCAGTTGGACAGGCCAATTTGTCTTGAACACTCCACCTGTTCAGAAACTGGTTATTGAGATACTGACAAACTATCCACATAAAGTGGGTGGAAGATTATCACGCATAAATCACATTCATTGGATGACATCTACAAGTATATCTTCAAGTAAATGAAGCAACGTATGTCTCAGAAACTGTTACATAAGTTTGCCCAGTAATATGGTTTAGAAATATGTGGGGGCCACTAAGATGATCATCAATGATTCCACCCCATATGTTGAGGCTGAACCTCTGTTGATGTCTGCCTTGTTGCATTTCATGAGGGTTTTCATAAGCCAGGACATGACTGGTATGATAATTGAAGATCTCATCATTTGAAAAGCCACCCTCATTAGTGAATAAGGTATGTGCTAAGAGCCACAGAAACATACAGGGTGTATGCGACCCGGGACAACCGGGAGATCCGGGAAAAACCCGGGAATCTTTTCATCTGGGAGAAAACCGGGAAAAACCCGGGAATTGTTTAGAATTCCGGGAATTTTTCTTTGTTTTAGTTTTCAGTTAAATTTTTGTGATTTTGACTGGTAAGAACCAATACTCTAACAAAGGACATTACTGCATCCCGCTACTGCAGAATAATGGTGCAGCAACAAAACATGAACGAGAGAAAAAAAAAAACGAAAATAAAAAAGTTACAAAGGAAATGAGCCGTATACAACAAAACAGTGCTCATACAAGCGTCTACCAACAGCAAAGTCTATCAAACGCTTTAGGAAGACTATGCAATGCTTTATAACAACAAATTGCCTCCGATAAGCGTGACGTGATAACTGTTTAAATTAGATTCGTTTGAGCAGTTGCAGGCGGTATCTTGCGCATTCGCAGTTGAGTCGCGTATGAGTAGTACCTTCTCCCGCTTCTGGTTACAGAAGAGTGGCTGGGCGCCACTTCTTAATATTGCCCCGATTCGAAAATATAGTAAATCTGGGACTGATGCACAGAGCGGTATGTGGGTCGTTGCGACGTGACCTGTGTTCACGTTCAGTGATTTTGTTGTTTCCTCTTCGTTTATTGCTCTCATGCTAAACAATAACAAAACGGATTTTTGTGGCAGTGAGCTATCAAATTAATTAAAATAGTTCACATAATTACGGAAGGCTAAAATATGTTTTTAGTTTCAGATTTTATTTCCACCTTTCTGACAGTCAAGCATTAATCGCCTGACAGAACAATGAAGTTATTTTTGCCGGTTTTTATTAATCTTTTCTGCTGAGACAGTCAATTTATTTGAAACGAAGTGTTTGATTTCACACTATTGGCTAGTTTCAACTTTTCGCTGCATTTCAAGTGCACGTATGGCATTATGCCATATTGAACCAAATATGAGATAATATAGTACTGGTACTTCAAGAACATTCGGGCAACGGCCTTGCCGCAGTGGATACACCGGTTCCCGTGCGATCACCGAAGTTAAGCGCTGTTGGACGTGGCCGGCACTTGGATGGGTGACCATCTGACCACCATGTGCTGTTGCCATTTTTCGGGGTGCACTCAGCCTCGTGATGCCAATTGAGGAGCTACTCGACCGAATAGCAGCGACTCCAGTCAAAGAAAACCATCATAACGACCGGGAGAGCGGTGTGCTGACCACACGCAACTCCTATCCGCATCCTCACCTGAGGATGACACGGCGGTCGGGTGGTCCCGATGGGCCACTTGTGGCCTGAAGACGGAGTGCTTACTCCAAGAAAATTTACATACGATTGTGCATTTGAAGCCGAATTATGCATTTTAGTATGGTTCATGAAATTCCGACATTTTTGAAGTATCCTCTTTTGTCTTGTTCCTTTTATGACACAATGTAAGATCTTTTAGCGTTTTACACGTACGAACATAAGGGCTTCCTGCGTCATCGTAGCTCCACAAGTGCGATGACGCCTATTATCTGGCGCTCTGTTGCAACTGCTGAACCGAACCTATGTCTAACAGGTCGCGCGAAAATATTGCGAATGGTGTTTTGAAAAGCGCTACATTCAAAGCAGATTTACTTATACGCAAGATGAACTATATGTGAGAATGTACGATGAATTTCTTAAATCACAAAGCGTTTCACTCTCATTAAAAGTCAACTCTTTCAGGACGACCATTTAGAAAAATTTAGAGTCCAGAAGATCAGACATTTACATCGTTATTAAAAATTTTACTGGTACATTTGTGTGATGCATCTTAAAGTGTAACACGCGCAAAAAAGATCAACATTATATGTGGAAACTTAGCTTCTCTTCCAGCTTATTAAGCTTCAAGACCAATATTATATGTGAGTGCCATGTATGTTTATTTAAACCATTAACTTTCGTTATTTGTGTGTTCACGATACTTAAGAGTGATATTGCTATTGGCTGATTACATCACGTGTCCTATGCTGTCATCAGCTGGCGAGATCACGCTTACAAAAGCGTATCGCAATCTCGATTTCAGTGCTTCGGGAAGTGCCATGCGGTGTTTGGTGGAATTCAAATTTATACCTTCGTAATACGAAAATATGCAGCGTACATGTTGCTGCACTTCAAAGGTGTTTTTTCCCCCTGAGATTCATTTTCGAAAGTGCTGGGAAATTCTACGTCGGTATATAAAACAATAAACATTCAAAGGATTGATGAGTTTTACAGTACCGAGGAAGAGTATACTGTCACTTAACATAGAAAAAGTGTACTTTCACCTGGGAGAAAGTGTATTTTTAACCGGGAAATCCGGGAATTTTTTTTCCTTGTCCACGTATACACCCTGAACATAGCACACTGTCCTAACAGGTGTTGACAGAAAGTTATTCTTGGTTGAAAGTCTGCTTCATTTTATACTTTCTCCCATTGAAGGTGAATGTTCCAGATCATCATGTGATTTCCTTCCTTTCTCATAATTATCCTTGCAGTAGATTATGGCGTTTCCTCCACAGGACAAAGAATTTGATCTTCAAGCTCAGGCATTTGTACATTGCATGGTCTCCCACAATTTGCAACTCTCTTCTCAAGTGGGCATGTCTCTCAGTAGCATTGACGGAGCTGTACAAATGCTCTTGCACAAGGTAACTACCTCCTACAGTAATATTTAACACAAAATTGATGTGTTGTGTCTGCACTCCCGTCTGCTAGGTTGTACATGTATTATATATCCATTATTTCAGACACTGAAAACATTATGGGATCTCTTATACATTGTATATTTTACCCACATAAAATAATTGCTCAGCTTTTCGTTACATAACATTTTTTTGTACTCACATAAGACACAATAGAAATGAGAATAGACAACTGGCATCATGTTGAATGTGGCAAAGATACTTTTGTATAGACAGCGATGGGTTTGTTCCTTAGTGTGGTGATGTGTATTAGTGATATCACCACATCAGCCCCCTCCCCATTCTGTTTTCTTTAAAGCGTTCATCCCATTATATGGGGCAACTACCACTTTATTTGTTTGCCCATTCTCGGAAAACAGCTGGTGCAGGCAAGTGTTGCTCCTATTTGCAGTTGTTGGGTCATCATCCTCTTCTGGTGCTGGAGGGTTCAGCGAAACTGTCTGCAGAAATATCTGCCTCCACATTGGAATGTGATGTCATGGACTGAGTAAGGAGTGCACCTTCGTTGTTGTATACAGGCTTGAGCCACTCTATTGAGACTGTCTTTTGTTTGCCGCCCTTTTCATTCAATTTTGAAATTATGACTTTTTCTTGTGATTACCCTGTAAAATCCAGAGTACAGTGTAACAAGTGGTGGGTGCACTGTATCGTCCCTGAGCTACACATGGAATATTTTTTCCAGGCATGTCTACATAGCTCAGTGACAACTGGATTCTGGCTTGATTAATTCTCCTGGAACCCTCAACTGCGCACCATAAACCAGTTGTGCAGAAGAACATTGTAGGTCTTCCTTCACTGCAGGTTTAGGGGCAGCACTTTAGACCATGATGATGAACTGAATGTTTGGGCAGTTCTGCGCGTGTGGTGAAACTGTCTTACCACCCTGTTTCTGACTAGATGGTAGCTAGTACTGCAGAGTTGATGCAGCTGCACAGTAGTAAAAGTTCATTGAATTGTTGGCTTTCAAATTGCCTCCTGCGATCTATAGGTTTGTCTTGCACAACGCCAAACCTAGAGAACCATGAGTGCACTAGTGCCTTCATGATTGACTCATCAGATATGCCTTGTATTGTGATGACTTCTGGTCACCTGGTAAAACTATGGATGTTCGTGAGCAAATTACGGAGTCCCATGAGTGTGGTAGTGGCCCTATGATGACCATGTATGTAGGTGTCAGGAAGTGAGCAGTATGAGCAATCGTTGCCAAGACATCTGCCAATCTTATTATGCTAGCGTGTCAGGCATTCACATGTCCACGTGTGACAATCTTTTTGCACTTCAGAACCTACGACTTTGATGGAGACCAACTTACCTGTTGCTTGGATTGCCGGGTGTTTTAGGTTTGGCAGTGCATTGAAAACCCCATGATGAAATTGTTGTGGGATGTAGAGTCGCTGCTTCCCCTTTCGCTACATCACACCAGATTATTTCCAGTACATTTGGGACTGACACACACCTGAGCTTCAACACTGTTTGCTGCTCCTGTACAAGGTGGTGCAAGAAAGGAACTTTTTGTTGCTTCAGTTCTAACTCTTACCACTGAATGGAGTTCAAACTGGCACAATTTTGAGAATGGAAATCTGTCATCAGTTTGTCTTTACCTGCTATGTGACATTCATCAGATGTGAACTGTGCATTATATTTGACTTGTCTGCACTGATATGATGAAGTGAAGTGTGATGTGTGTTCTTCCTCAGCTAATTTGTAGTTAGATTAAAAGTGAAAGGTGCTAGGTTATAGGAACCATATTACAATTCCCTGTGATCCCCTTTTGCTTTGGCATGCTTATGTACCACGCTTATTCTTCTCGTTGACTTTGTCTCCATGGCCTGAAATCTTAATCTTGAGGCTGGAGAGGTAAGTCCAGACTATTTCTCAAATCCACAAAATAAAACATTATATTTTAATTGAATTACTACAGCAGGAAATACTTCTTTTAATATATTTCTGTCAATAAACATTAATATGTGTTATCTTAACTGAACAGTCTTTCCACTTCTTGGGATAGAGACAGAATGAATTCTTCTGCTATTTTTGTGATGTCATCCTTTTTATTGCCACGAGCTTCAGCATTCTAAGGAGTGCTGCATGTCTCCTAGAAGGGTCACACCCGTGTGGAACAACTGCCGACCCAGCAAGTGATGAATGGTGGTAAACAGCTGTCAGAGTTGCCCTGTCTTATAGAAACACAGCATCCAGTCTCCTGATTCCATGCACATATAAATGAATTTGTGGCCAATATATATATTCACATTTATTACACACTTAGCTCAATTTCTATGCACAATCATCATTCGTCGGTAACAGATACAGGTAGTAACTTATCACTTTTGTGAAGTGATACATCATACACTTCAAGGTCTGTGTCTCACTGAAAGATAGCTACTAGCAGCTAGTGGTCTGTAAAAACTGCAGAGTGGCTCCCTTTGTCAGATTGGTGAAAATGCGTGATAGATGAACAAATAGCTAGCAACTCACGATCAGTAGCAATCCATTTTTGATGTTGTTGAGATGAGTTCTTCGACAAAAATGTGAGCAGCTCCCATTTGCCATCTACTTTTTGTTGCAGAGCTGATTCCATTGCTGTTTGGTCTGCATCTACCATAAGTGCCAAAGGGGCACTCAGTCTTGGATACACGAGAAACATTGCCTGTAATAGATGTTTCTGTAGGTCATGGAAAGTTGCTTCAGCATCTGGACACATCAGTGTTTTTTGATTTCCTGTAGTATTGTTGCCAATGAGTAATGCTATGAGTGGCTTTTGGATGGCAGCTAGTTTAGGCAAGTCACACTGGTAATAATTCGGCATGCCTAGGAATGTGTGAACCCCCCTGTAACATGTGGTAAGGGGCATCTGCTGTACTGCTTTGACCTGCTTGGGCAGTGGTGACAGGCCTGTTGCGGAGCCCAAATATCCCAGGAATTTAATCCTACATTTTCCCAGTGGACAGTTTGTTTCATTAATAATTATGTCATTTTCTTGTATTTGGCAGAAAAGCTGCCACAGGTATTCAATATGCTGTTCTACTGAAGTAGAGATTACTTTGAATATCACCCATATTGCAAAATACGAATGATAATTCTCGAAGCACCTCGTGCATGAACCATTACCAAGATTGTGCTGCATTTCAGAGGCCAAATGGCATAAAATTATACTCAAACAAGGCAAATGGTGTGACCACTGCTGCTTTTTTATATCGTATGGAACCATGGGAATATGGGAAAACATCTCGGCACAATCTGTCACACTGAATATTTTACAGTGGAGCTGTTGACTCATAGACAGGTACAACAAAAAGACTGTTAAACAAGTATGCTTTCAGCCAAAAGGCCTCTACCGAATCAAACAACATACACACACACACACAGTCACACAAACACAACTCATATACACGTGACCACTCTCCCTGGCTTGCCTCGGCAGCCAGAGACAGTGGTCATATTTGTGCAAATTGCATTTGCGTGAATGTGTGTATGTTGCCTAATTCGATAGAAGGTGTTTTGGCTGAAAGCTTACTTGTTTAACAGTCTTTTTGTTGTGCCTATCTGTGACTCAACATCTGTGCTAATCTGTACTATAAGGTGAGTAGCAATCTATCCTTTTCATCATACTGACACTGAACATTGTGGTATTTCTAATAGTACTGTTGAAATGATTCAGGTTGTGTACATGATAGTGGTCTGTAATTGTGTAGACATTGAGCACCCTGTAGTCTCCATATACTTTGAGCACCCTATAGTCTCCACATACTCTCTATGAATTATCTTTCGCATGAACCATTTGGATCGGGACGTCCATGGACTATCTGATCTGGTCACAGTACCTGTTTTCAGAAGTCAGTTGAAGTCTACTTGCACCATGAATAACTTCTCTGGAGGCAAAGGCCACGTGCAGAATAGGACAGGTTGTCCTTGTGTCATGCAGATGTGGTGGCAATGATGAGTTTGGTGAGTGCGGGAGTCTTGAAGCAGATTATGAAGAAGTGACTCCTCAGACAATGTTATTATATTGTCTGCAGTATACGAATTGTTATGGCTTACGGGGTTCTTCTTGCGTGCTATGTGTGTGTGTGTGCCCAACATCATTGATGGTATGGAATCGCATCAGTATACCCCAGCATGGATGGCATTGTAGGCGTGCTAGATGTTGGCACTGTAGGCATTCTGGATGTCTTCATGCAGAAACCCATGGACTTATCGTACTGTACTTGATCTGATGTGGAAACTGTGGTAGCAATATCCTTTGTGTACATACTGGCACCAACTGGTGGTTGAATGGATCAGGCATAAGTCGATAATTACATAAAACATCTGCTACGATTGTGGGACCATGTCTGCTCCAATTGTGGGACCAGGTATGTCTGCATTCCCAAAAATCCATGTCAGGTGAAAGCTTTAATCCATGTGTAACACTTAATTGCTTTTCACCATAGATAGGGATTCTGGAGTTGTTGTTGCCCACAGTAAGCACATGTTGCGTCATTGGCATCAGTGTGTCACCAACCCTTCTTGGATAGACGCTGATGTGTGAACGAGTTTCAATGAGAAACACTTCACCTGATGAATGGTCCTGCATGAACAATTGGTGTGATTGGTTAACAACAGTTAGCGAGCGATCTGGACACCTTCGTACCACACTTTGGTCTGGGTACCTGTGCTGTTGCTGATGGATGGTAGCACACTTTAATGCCTGTCTTTGAAACCTGGGTATTTGCAGGGCTGAGTATGTTGACGGGCAAAGTTGCAAAAATGCCTATAGTGCCAGCATCATTGCTCCAGCGAGTTTTGTGGGATGATGTTTTTCTGTTTTTTCCAATTGTGACTTTGTAGCTGTTGTTGGTGTGTATTTACTTGAACGTTAGGTTTTGCCACTTTATGCTTCTAGCTGCTCCGTGGTGGGATCAGTTGTGGTATGTGGCTGGTGTGAAATATTTATGCGTGTTCCAGGATCAGTGACTTCAGCTGCCTCAACTATGCAAGTTGCGGGGCCCCAGTCTTGGTTGTTACTGATTTTTGCACACGAGAGAACTTCACTTAAGCTATTTGCAGTGGTGTCTGCCTTCTTTGCTTCAACTTGCAATAGTAAGTCAGCTTGTGCCACAATGACACCGTGGACATTAAGTGGAAGTTTACGAAGCCATAATGCACCTAAAGATGGTCTGGGCAGAAGTTCACGGCCTGCTAATTTACATAGAGCTTCGAGTACTTGCGATGGATTCTTGTCTCCCATATCTTCATCCGTAAAAATTTTTTGTGATTGCAGCTCTGGTGACACGTAATGCTGTATGAAAAATTTCTTTAGTGCTGCGTAACTTTGTTGTGACCAGGCTTCTTCTGTTTCCTCTATCACTTCTAATCCAGATGTAGAACCCTTCTATTAAATCTAACAGTACTATTAGATACCTGACACTGTTTAAATATGCATTCGGTCTGTGTGAACCAGAGGTCATGTTGGCCAGAATGCATTTCTATTCACCCAGTCAGCAAAGACCTGAAAAAGTCAATTAGGGTCACAAATTTTTGCACAGTGTTAGGAGGGAGTGTCCTGAACAACATACTAAAAATCCTGACCAGTGGCGTTTGAGCATTGGGGTGGGGAGGGTGTTGTTTCAGGTTCACTTTTATATGTTTTTCTTGAATTTCTCAAAAGCTGTGGCTTCTATCAAAAATTTTTCATAGTACAAAATTAAACTACATTAAATTTCCTAGAAAAAATGTCCTGTTCATTTTTTGTCTAGGACTAATAGTTCCATGTTCTAAGAGATGAAAGAATCACAGATATTAAAGATATTGTTCTGTTGGTACAGAAGTAATGTTTGCCTTTAAATAAAGTGTGTTAAAAACAAATATGAAATGTGTAGTGCGGTAGAGATGTACTAAGTAATAAATTATGTTCTGGATGTGTAATAGTGTGGAGGGGTGAGATGTGTGGAGTAGAAGCATGCTGGATTCTGTTCATGTACTTCGCTTCTTCATAGGTCTGAAAACTAAAGATAGAGTAGATTATTTCCCACTCTTTTAATGTAGTCCACTAAGTCATAAGAAGCAACTACAGGATGTTTCACAAAGTTATATGGAACTTCCACAGTATGCTTTATGAATCACTGGACATGCCCTGGGATATGTTTATTTTCCATGAAGTGCATTAACACGATATATGGAAAGTAGATGTGGGTTTCTAAAACTACTGATGTAAGTAACTCATATGGACAGAATCTCTGAAAACTGTTGAGTCTGATTGGTAGGGTTGGTTGCGAAAAAGTGTTTCCACTGTAGGGACCAGGAGAATGAGATAAGGTGTTTGACACTTCCTGTGTGACTGAACTTGGGAGTGGGGCAGAAGGTGAGGCCTTTGGAAAGGACTGATGTTTCTGCAGGGCTAAGGCTTTTGGATGAAAAGTTCATGACTGTGTTTCATGTCTGTTTGGGTTCTGGGTTCTGTGTGGTGGTGGGAGGGAATTTTGGAGGGTGGGGTAAATGTAGTAGGTCTGCTAGACAGGGTTTGTCAGCTATGAGGGGATGTGAGGGAGGTTGACAGTGGTACTCCAAGGTGGGAGTAGGAAGTGAGCAGGATGGATAGCTTTTTGAAGTGCTCACTTCCTACTTTTTGACCAAGGCCTTGTTGGCCAAAAGCTTATTTTGTGACAATCTTTTTGTTGTGCCTAGCTGCGACTCAGCATCTCTGCCATATGGTGAGTAGCAACTATCCTTTTCATAATATTATGGGTCTACTACACTTAGATGTGCCACACACATTTCATATTTGTTTCTAACCCACTTCATTTAAAGACAAACGTTAATTTCACACCATTAGAACAGTATTTTTAATAATCTGACGTTATGTGTCCCGTACAATGTGGAAATTCTTAGTTCTAGAGAAAACTGAGTAATACCTTTTTTGCAGGAAATGTAGAGCAGGTCAATTTTGTACTGGAAAACGTTCTCGCTAAGAACTGCAGTTTTCGAGTTATTCAAGATAAATATAAAAAAGTGGCCTATTAATGCCCCCCACCTCAATGCTCACACTCCACTGGTCAGAATTTTTAGTATATTATTCATGACACTTCCCTATAGCAATGTACAAAAATTTGTGACCCTAATTTTCCTTCATTGACTGGATTACATGTAAAATGTGTAAATGTAAATTGTGATTTATTAGTCTCGTTACATACATTGTACAGATCACATGATCTGTTGCACAGGAGACATGTTATAATGTATAATGATTTACAGAAATTCTTTTTACATTATTTTAAGAAAAATGCCAATAAATACAACACTACAATATTTACTATAAATTAACAGTTTACCAAGTTCCTTTGTTGTACACAGACAACACTGCAATATTAGTTATAGATTTTTATCGTTCGAAGTGTCAGACTGTCTTCCATGAATTTTCCAGTGGTGTAGTAACATTTCTCTATTAAAATATTTTGGAGTAAACTTTTCAGCGAACCAGTGTCTATTATTAATATGTTTCTTCCTTTAGTTAGTTATATTTTTTACCCGCATACACAGTGCTGCCTGAGCATAAAGCTTTAAGTGATGCGAAGGAAATTTGAAGTTTTCCTTGTGACGAGTACCATAGCTATGCTTAAATGGAACTTTTCAAGATTATGTTGATTATGATATACACAAATCAAAATTTCAAAAATGTACGATGAAGTAGTTGTTAGTATTTTTAATTTCTTGAACAATGGGTGACATGACTCATTTTTGTGGGTAGCACACATTTCTAATGATTTTCTTCTGATGAATTAGTAGCCTTGTACTGCATCTATAGTTTCCCCAGAAAATTGTCCCATACCGAATAACAGATTCAAAATAACTGTGGTAGATTGTCTTTCTTGTATCCATATAAGTGGCATCAGATAAAATAAACATTTCAAAAGCTAGGGAATTTAATTTATTTGCCAGGAAGTCTATATGTGTCTTCCGGTTTAAACTTTTATCAAGGTTTAGGCCCAAGAATTTCACATAGCTCACTTCTGTCATCAGTTGATTATTATGGGCTATTTGTACAGTACATATTGCTGATAATTTAAAAACAAATGCATTATTTGGGTCTTAGTGACATTGAGCTTTTCATTTTTATGGAACCAGGATTCCAGTTTCCTCAGAACATTTTCTATACTGTCTGGATTCTTTTCTGTTGTATAATTTTCTACCAGGACTGAGGTGTCGTCTGTGAACAAGACTGAACAAGCATCAATATTTAATGGTAAATCATTTATATACAGCAAGAACAGGTAAAGACCCAGTATTGAACCCTGTGCAATCCTTGGGAAATTGTTTTCCATTCGGAGTGGTAGTTATTTGAATTTGATGTTAAAATAACTCTTTCTGTCCTTTCTGTCAGATAAAAGTTGAACCACTGTAATGCAGTATCTTCGATCCCATAGCTCTTAAGTTTGTGAAGTAATAATAAGTGGTTCACTGAGTCAAACGCTTTCATTAGATCACAGAATATTCCTGAGACTTTTGTATCCTGGTCTAGTGATGTGCTAATTTTTTTGTAAATTTTTTGATGGCATTTATGGCGCTTTTTCCTCTTTGAAAACCAAACTGATTTTTAGAAATAATTTCATTTACTGTTAGGAAATTTTCTAATTGTTTTGTCAGAAGTTTTACAAATATTTTAGAGAAAACAGGAAGGAGAGAGATAGGCCGGTAGTTTCCCATATCATCTGGTGATCCCTTTTTAAATAATGGCTTAATCTCTGCATATTTTAGGACATCTGGGAAAGACCCATGTTCAAAAGATTGGTTTACAATAATAGTCAGTGGGTGTGAAATAATATGGCGTACTGCCTTGATTGCTATGGAAGGTATTCCATCCCATCCAGCTGAATTTTTGTTTTTTAATGATAATATTGTGTCTTTCACATCTTTCTGAGTGATTTTTCTGAATTTTTTAAAACAAATGTTTTCTATGTCATCTCTATGCCTGAAAATCATATTGTACTGATGGGCTGTCATGTCTACATCAGATTTTGCTATACTGACAAAGAAACATTGAAGCAGTTTGACATTTGAACATGATTTACAATAATATCACAATTGAAACCTAATTTGAGAAATTTCTTGACTTTTAACGTTGACTCCCAACTCTGATTTCACAACAGACCAGACTGCCTTTGTTTTATTTCTTTGTTTGTTTATGAATATACTATTTGCCAGTTTTTTTGCTGCCAGTATAACTTTTTTGAATATAGTCTTATAGCACTTAACGTAAATTACAAAGTTAGGGTTTCTATTTACTTTGAGCTCATTGTGTAGCTGTCTTTTTTATGCCTGGTGTAATCCGATTTTGTTTATTCCTGACTCTCTTTTGATAAGATTTTGGGGGAAATGTTTCATTGAATACACCCAAAAAACAATTTGGAAATTTATCAACATTTTTGTTGCTTGAATCACAGTAGTCTAAAGGCCAGATTATAACACTTAACTTATCACAAAACAACTCTAAATTTTCTTTGCTAAAATTCCTTCATATATAAGATTCAGATTATAATTTCTCTGTTTTGGGGTGCTCTATAAACAAAGCTGAGTGATCAGATATCCCTAGATCTAGGCAAACCTTCCTTGTATCATCAAACTGATAATTTGTAATAATATTATCTATGCAGGTTGCTGAGTGGAAGTTTTCTCTATTGCACATAGTAAAGTTTAACTTGAAACCAGATTTTTGGATTAAATTGCGAAATTTTTCAATGTCACTGCTTTCAGTTGATGTATTTAAGTTGAAGTCTCCTGCAATCACAATCTTTTTCTTGCTTTCTTTTTTAAGTTTATTTAAGAGATATTGAAATTTTTCTAAGAACAGTTTAGTAGTGGAACTCCAAGGAAATCTGTAAATTGATATTGTCACAGTATTTAAATTACATGGCTCTACACAACAGCTTTCAAAAAAACATTCTTCGTTTAGATAACTACAATCTTCTTTCACTTTTAAGTTTAAGGAGTCCTGCAGTAAGATACAGGAGCCCTCACAAGGTTTGTTTATTTCCTACAAAAGCTGCTGGCAAGTTTGAAATTACTAATTTTATGTAGAACATCTGCACATTCTTTTGTGAGCCAGTGTTTGTTTAAGCAGACTACCTTTATGTTTGCCATTTCAGAAAGTATAATGTGCAGTTCATCAGTTTTAGAGTAACCTAGGTTTGGACGTTTTTCTGCTAAACCGTTTATATTTAGATGCATCAAGATAGAATTTTGTGTTTGTTTATGCTTTGAAGAGCCTCACTTGTTCCATTATATTTACAGTTTCCATTTTGGATCACCAATTTTGTTTTCTCACCCTTTTCGGAAGTTTTCAGTTTCCCTTGCTTTTAATGATTCTGCGGATGTCTACAATCATTTTGTTGGAAGTCATCGAACCTAACCTATTCAAGTGTAGCCCATCCTTTCCCAGACACTTACTACTTACAAATTGATTTGAGTCTACAGAGATTGCACCCAGCTTGTTGCACTGTTCCCTGATTCCACTGCCCAGTTATTTCATAAATAATATTTATCTGTATTCACATAAGACAAAACAGAAATGAAGAGTTAACAATTGTCACCAAAGATACTTTTGTGTAGTCAGTGATTAGTTCATTCCCTCCTTTGAATTGAATTGAATTTTATTTGATCCTGTAAGATTACATCGTGTACAGTAAATGTACATGTAATATAGGACATGTCAAAGTATTAAAATTGTTTATCAATTATTTTTCTACACCTTTAGCTTACATTTTTACATCACTGATAATGAGTAACACTATATACAAATTTAATGGCATAAGTATTCTGCAACACTGTAAAACTCTTTTTCAATGAGATAGTCTTTAAGATTCTTTGTAAATTCGTTGTGAAGTACACTATCTTGCAGGGTTTTGGGCAGACTTCTTAGTAGTCTGATACCAGAGTACTGGGGTCCTTTTTCTAGCATTGCCAGCCGGTGGGGTATGCTCCGTACTTCATTCTTCTTTCTTGTATTGTGGGTGTGTACACTAGCATTTGTAATCCAGTCCTCACTACCTTTTGTGATGTACATTATTGTTTTGTATATATATAATGATGAAAAAGTTAAGATACCTAAATTCTTGAAACAGTTTCTGCATGTTTCAGAGGTCTTTCTTCTTAAAATGATCCTAATTGCTTTTTTTTGTAATGTGAACACTCTTTTTGTCTCTTGTTTGTTTGAGTTTCCCCACACCGTCACTCCATACTGTAAGTATGGTTCGAAAAGTCCATGATACACTGTACACAGAAGGTTCTTGTCTGAATACTGTGATAGCTGCATCATTAAGAATATGACAGAGCTCAGTTTCTTACAGACATTATTAATATGTTTTTTCCATTTCAGTTCATTATCCACAAGAATACCTAAGAATCTAGCAGATTCTACTTCTTCCAGCCTTGTTCCGTCAACCTCTAAATCCATGTCTACAGCCTTTTCCTTGTTTTTAAACACTGCATACATAGTCTTTTTTAGATTTATAACCAGTTCATTTTCCAACAGCCATTGAGCTGTTACATTTGCAGATATGTATGCTCTTCTCTCAAGCTGTTCCATATTTTGGTCACTATTTAGTATTGTCATGTCATCAGCATACAATATTTTCTTTTCTTCCTCCTCAACACCTATATCATTAACAAATACATTAAATAACAATGGCCCCATTACCGAACCCTGCGGCACTCCATATTTGATGGATTTGGTTTCTGATTGGTACGAGTTTCCTAATGATACATACTGCTTGCGGTTGCACAAGTATGATTTTATCCATTCACCTGGTTGCCCCCGAATGCCATAGTTGCTTAATTTTTGTATCAGCATTTCATGGTCAATGGTGTCAAATGCCTTTGAAAGATCCAGAAACATTGCAGAGACAACCTTTTTCTCATCTAAGGACTGTAAAATGTATTCTGTTAGACTGACAATTGCTGATTCTGTAGATTTACCCTTTGTGAAACCATGTTGTGAGGTCATGAGAATGTTATGTTTGTCCAAATAGTTAACTAATCTGGTATACATAAGCATTTCTAGGATTTTTGAGAAACCTGATATCAGTGAAACTGGTCTGTAGTTGTTGGGATCATCCTTACACCCTTTCTTGTACACTGGCACTACCTTCGTTATCTTCAGTTTTTCTGGAAAAATTGCATCTCTGAAAGAACAGTTTGCTATGTTCAGCAGTGGTGTTATTATCTCCTCACATACCAGCTTTATTACATGATTTGATATTTCATCATCACCAGCTGATTTCTTGGACTTCAGTTTCTGTATAGTTTTCCGCAATTCATCTTCCGTGACTGGTCTTAAGAACATAGTACTGCATGATCTTTTTGGTACCTTAATACCCTTCTGTTTTTGACTATTTCTTTCCAATTTTAGGTTTTCTACTACACTGATATAGTTATTATTCAGTATGTTTGCTATTTCCATACCATCTGTGACCACTGTGTTGTCTACTTTAATTGACCTAATACCTTCTTCTTTGTTTGACCCATCTTTTTCCTTTCTTTCAGCATTGATTGCATTCCAAGCTGCCTTTGCCTTGTTTTTTGAGTTCGCTATAGTGGTGTCAATTGCTCTTGCTTTCGCTTCTCTTATTGTTTTTCTATACTTCTTTTTTAACATTTTATAGTTTTCAGCTTCGCCCATCCGTCTCACATCCTGAAGCTTCCTTCGCTGTTCTAGTATTTCACTCGTAATCCACTGTGTTTGATCTTGATGCCTTTCCTGTCTCTTTACTTTGGGAAATGCTACATTAAAATGGTACTTAATTGTTGAAATAAATGCATCATATTTTTCATTTACACTCTGGGCCTGTAGGGTTTCATTCCAGGTTTCCTTACTTAACATTGTTCTAAAGATGTTGATATTTTGTTCACTGATGATCCTAATTTCTTTGGTTGTTTGTTTTGGTTCTGATACTGTGTCATTACTTCTGCAAAAGCTGATTAGTTGTCCATGATGATCAGATATTTCTGTCTGAACTACTTGTGACTCATAGTTACACATATTAGTAATTATGTTGTCAATAATTGTCTCACTTTGTGAAGTCACTCTTGTTGGTGCAGTTATTGTCACTTTCATGTTATGCTGTATTAACAATTCTTCAAAATCCTGTCTTATTTTTGTGTCTTTTCCCATGTCAATGTTGAAGTCTCCACATATAATAAGATTTCTCTTCATATTCATTCTCAATAAGCTAGCAACTTTTTTTAGAAAGGTGCTAATATTGCCACATGGTGACCTGTACACACAAAACACTCTAAAATCCTCTGCCACTATACCAGTAACTTCAAAGTCTTTTTCTCTAGCTATGGGAAATGTAGCACCTTCACTGTTTACATTCTTTGATAGAGTACCTGTTTTAATATATATACAAACGCCACCACCCTTATATTTAGATCTGCAGAAGTAACTAGCTAGTTTGTAGTCCTTTACTGCCACATTATGTATTTTACTTTCAGTTAGTCCATGTTCACTTATGCATAATATGTCTGGTCTTACTTCACTCAGGAGTACTTCTGCTTCTAATTTTTTGTTACCAAAGTATTGAATATTTTGATGAAGTACTTTTATGTAATTTTTCTTTTGTTGGTTTACATGTTGTGAGCTGTATTCTGGGGCAAATTCTTTAGTATCGTCTTTTTTTGTATGGTGCTTATATTTTTCTTTTCCAGCTGGAGTGTATGGTTTTTCATCCCCTTCAGGCCATATTAGTTTCCCTTGCATCTAATGATTTTGCAGACGTCTGCAAACATTCTGCTGAACGTTACAGACCCCAGTCTATTTAAATGCAAGCCATCCTTCGCTAGTGAGTTTTTACATAGGAATTTGTTTGGGTCTATAAAAATTGCCCCAAGACGATCACATTGTTCTTTAAGCGCACAGTTTATTTTGGCGATATATTTTTCACTCACCGACCTTCTGTTTATGATTCCGCTAAGTATCAGACGAGATCCTGCATACATATTTCTTGCAGTACGAATCATGTTTCTTGTTTCGCTTGCCATTTCTTCCTCACTGCTGCTCCTTAACGAATTCGTCCCAACATGTATAAACACCCCATTATAGTTATGTCTTGTTTCAGAATCTGGTTCTGTAGTATCTTGTCTTGCATTTACCATATTTTTAAAATGTTTACCGAGTTGATGCGTTCTAATACCAGGTCGTACGTCGATCTTGCAATTGGGGACAGCGATATTCTTCAGCAGCGAATCGCCAATAATTAAAAAGTCATTTTCCTTTTGTTGCGTATCTGTCGCCTTGTTTTTCCTTTTGCTGTATGTCACCACCTTCCATTTATATTTATCTTCCGGTTTTTGGCTTACTGAGTTTACCGAGACATCCACGGGAACACTTGAAATGTTGTTTTTAAAGTACGATCGGTCATTCGTATTTTCGCGATCTTCTTGCTTTTCCGTTTGATGACTTTTACACACACAGGACTTCTTTTCTTGTATTAATGTATCGTTTTCTTTCTTGATGTTTGAAAGTTCGGTTTTTAATGCCTCAATGTCACTTCGTAGTAACTTTATAATTTCGTTTTTTGTATCAACTGCACTTACAAGATCGGCCGTTTCGTCACGTAAACAACCGTGACATGTCCACGGAAAATCATCGCTGACGAACTTTAGATTTACTTTCGCGCACTTTTCGTGTAACCAGAAGTTGCATTTGATACACAGAATACCCTTCATCACACGCTTTTTACATTCTCTACACGAAGAACTGTTCATTTTTTGCCTTTTTAACGAGAGAGAAGCGTCACTACACTTTCCTATCGGCGCCATCTTGCATCCTTGTGATGAAGTGTATTAGGGATGTCACTGTAACATCGATGTGATATTGTTGTGATGGAAGTTCTCTAATACAGAACAGGTGACAATCAGACAAGACAAAATAAGCGCCAAGACCACCTGTAAACAAGAAAGTGAATAAAAACACACATTTGTTTCTGAGTCGACTGGAAGGACTGAACCAGATGCTTTGGAGGTTCTGTGTCAGGCTAAGCTGTGACTTCCTGGACTTGCACCATAGGATCAAAAACTGTATTGTCCCTCTAAATGGATCGGGTATGCGCTACACATCAGTGGCTGCTAGCCAAGTAGCTCACTGTGTGTGGAGTTCACACAAGGGTTTTTTAAATTAGGTGACTCTCCATCCAATCCATATAATGATAGTTGTAGGAAACCCAGACGTATCAATGTAAGATCGAAAGAAATGCCTCCCACAGTTGAGAGTATTAAAATCGTGGTGGTTAACTAGTGAAGCATTAGCAACAAAGTCTCAGAGTTTGAAGTGCCCCATAAAAGTACTGAAGCTCACATACTGCTAGTTACAGAAAGCTGGCTGAAATTGATAGCAGTGAGATTTTTGGGTACAATTTAATTGTATATTGAAAGGATAGGCCAATGGGAAATAGAGATAGTGTATTTGTCACAGTAGCCAAGAAACTCAAATGCACTGAGATAGCCGAGATAGAAACTGAAACTGCATGTGTGATTGTTTGGGCAAGACTCGGTATCAGGTGTGGGCATAAAATGGTAATTGGATTCTTCTATTGCCTACCAGACTCAGCTCCTGATGTATCTGAAAACTTTAGCAAATACCTCAGTTTGCTTGTATGTAAGTTCCGCAGTCTGTAATAGTCTGTGGAGATTTTAATCATCCGACAGTCAATTGGGAAAATTACAATTTTGTTAGTGGTGAACATGATAAGACATCCTGTGAAACGTTACTAAATGCCTTCTCTGTCAACTACCTAGAACAGATAATTCAAAACCCCACTCACAATGGAAATATACTGGATATAATGACAGCAAATAGACCTTACCGCTTTGAGGATGTCCACATCAGTGTCCATGGCGCGGTTGTGGCAACAATGATTACCAAAGTACAAAGGACAACTGAAACAAGCAGAAAGATATATATCTTCAGTAAACTAGATAAAAAACAGTAGTGTTATATCGCAGTGAAGAACTTGAAACTCTCAGCACAGAGCAGGAGTGTGTGGAGGAACTGTGACTAAAGTTTGAAAGAATAGTTGACCATGTATTGGATAGATAAGTACCTACCTAGTAGAGCAGTTCATAATAGAAGGGACCCTCCGTGGTATACAGTCACTGTAAAGAAAATTATAAAGAAGCAAGGACTCCTGCATAATAGGTGTAAAAGTATAGGACTGTAGATGGAGTGGTGCTGAATGAAATGTGTTTGGCTGTCAAGAGAGCAATGTGTGAAGCCTTCAGTGACTACCATAGTGGAATACTGTCAAATGATCTTCCACAAAGCCCCAAGAAATTCTGGTCGTATGTAAAGGCTGTTAGTGGTACCAAAGTTAGTGTCCAGTCCCTAGCGAATGAGACAGAAAATGTAACTGAGGGTAACAAAGCAAAAGCTGAAATGCTTAACTCTGTTTTCAAATGTTCCCTTACAAAGTAAAACCCAGGAGAATTTTTCATGTTTAATCCTTGTGCCACTGGAAAGATGAGTGAAATCAGTATTAGTGTCAGTGTTGTTGAGAAACAGCTGGACTCATTAAAATTGATCAAAGCTCAAGGACCCTATCAGATTCTATACTGAATCTGCAGCTGAGTTAGCCCCTTTTCTAACTATAATCCATCATAGATCTCTTGAACAGCAAACCATGCCCATTAGTTGGAAGAAAGCACAGGTCACACCTGTCCACATGAAGGGTAGTAAAAGTGATCCACAAAATTAAGGTCCAATATCTTTGAAATTGATTTTTTGTAGGATCTTAGAATATAGTATGAGTTTGAACATAATGAAGTATGTTGAACAGAATGACCTCCTTCATGCCAGCCAGCATGGATTCTGAAAACTTTGATCATGTGAAATTCAACTTGTACTTTCCTCACATGACATACTGAAAGCTTTGGATCAAGGCAGTCAGGCAGATTCAATATTTCTTGATTTCCAAAAAGGATTTGACTCTGTACCACATGCACGCTTATTTTCAAAGACTCAATCATATGGGGTATCAAGTGAAATTTGTGACTGGATTGAGGACTTTTTGGCAGCTGGCTCACTCCTTGTAGATGAATCTGCATCAGAACACTTCATGGGGTCTGTCACCCTTCACTGTAGTTGATTCTCTCAAAGCAGAGGTACTGCTGATCAGTGCCTTTGAAATCCAGTGTGTAGCTGAGGAAATGCTTGACTTCTTCACATTCTGCAGCTGTTATAGGAGCAAAAGAAGATAACTTGTACTCATATCACGAAAACGCACGTCCACTACATTCCTTTTACAAACATATATTTCCTGGAATGGGCGTACAGATAATTAGAGTGACTCATGAACTTGAGTAGAATACAATGTGATGTAGGAGATATGTCTTGAAGGCTCAACATGACAGTCAAGATTACAATATATTTCATTTGTCACAAAACCATCTTGTCTTTTGTTTGCATTCTTGGAGAGTGTGACTGCTCTTTGACGGTCAAGCCGCTGCCAAGCCATGACACCAAAATGTAAACAGTCTTGTCCACAGCAGGTAAAACCATTTATTTATCATTACCTCTTGTAGCTTTCTCATATTCCATGCCTCCTGTGTAATGTCTGCACATACAAAAACAAACACCCATGCACAGTATATGTTCCTGAACTTGCTCCATGTTTAATATTATTGTCATGATCATCATTCCTTGTACTACACAAGGAGTGTAAACCATCATTTGCGTAAATGGGTAAACGGTAAATAACACTTTATATTTTCCCACTCAAAGGAAAGATGTAGGGACCAATATACAGGGTGAGTCACCTAACGTTACCGCTGGATATATTTCGTAAACCACATCAAATACTGAAGAACCGATTCCACAGACCAAACGTGAGGAGAGGGGCTAGTGTAATTGTTTAATACAAACCATACAAAAATGCACAGAAGTATGTTTTTTAACACAAACCTACATTTTGTAAATGGAACCACGTTAGTTTTGTTAGCACATCTGAACATATAAACAAATACGTAATCAGTGCCGTTTGTTGTATTCTAAAATGTTGATTACATCCAGAGACATTGTAACCTAAAGTTGACGCTTGAAACCTCCGACGTTCAGTTGCGTGTTGTAACAAACACGGGCCACAGTCGGCGAGCAGCATCTGCAGGGACATGTTTACGATGACGACCGTGTTTACGAGTGTGGCTGTAGTGCACTGTTGTGGTTTGGTCTAGCTGTCGCAGTGTCCGCATGTAGCGCTTGCTGCTATTGTTATTCTGCATTCGTCTCCGCATGCAGTCCAACTGTAGTACACCGTGTTACCAGACGTCTGTGATAGTGTAGTGTTGTAGGAATTGTGACCATGGTGTATTCGAACTCGGAAAAGGCGGAGATGATACTCATCTATGGCGAGTGTCGACAAAATGCAGCTGAAGCCTGCAGGGTGTATGCAGAACGGTACCTGGACACAGAGAGCATCCAACGTGCCGCACATCGCAAAACATCTACCGCCAACTGTATGCAACAGGTATGGTCGTAGCATGCAAACGGGTCCGTAACAGGCCCGTCACAGGAGAAGCGGGTGCAGTTGGTGTGTTAGCTGCTGTTGCCATGAACCCACACATGAGTACACAGGACACTGCAAGAGCCGGTGGACTGAGTCAAAGTAGAGTCATGCACATACTGCATCGTCACCGTTTTCACCCGTTTCATGTGTCGCTACATCAGCAATTACATGGTGATGACTTTAATCATCGAGCGCAATTCTGTCAATGGGCATTAACAGAGAATGCGTTGCCGTTCTACCTGTTTACCGATGGAGCGGGTTTCACAAACCACGGGACAGTGAATCTACGGAACATCCATTACTGGTCCGTGGACAATCCTCGCTGGCTCAGACAGGTAGAGCGACAGCGACCGTGGACTGTAAATGTATGGTGCGGAATCATTAGCGACCAACCCCAGAGGATATGAAACAACGTATTGTGGCAGCCTGCGGCGACATTACACCAGATGTACAGCGGCGTGTACGACATTCATTACGCCAAAGATTGCAATTGTGTGCAGCAAATGATGGCCACCACATTGAACATCTATTGGCCTGACATGTCGGGACACACTCTATTCCGCTCCGTAATTGAAAACGGAAACCACGTGTGTACGTGTACCTCACCCCTCATGGTAATGTACATGTGCGTCAGTGAAAAAGACCAATAAAAAGGTGTTAGCATGTGGACGTAATGTGCTGTTCCAGTCTCTTCTGTACCTAGGGTCCATCACCGTTCCCTTTGGATCCTTACGTAATTCGGTGCTCTCCGATACACACGATCGAACAGCGGAGGAGTGGTACTCAAGCGTCAACTTTAGGTTACAATATCTCCGGATGTAATTAACATTTTACAATGCAACAAACGGCACTGATTACGTATTTGTTTATATGTTCAGATGTGCTAACAAAACTAAAGGGGTTCCATTTAAAAAAACGTAGGTTTGTGTTAAAAAACATACTTCCGTGCATTTTTTTTAATGGTTTGTATTAACCAATTACACTAGCCCCTCTCCTCACGTTCTGTCTGTGGAATTGATTCGTCAGTATTTGATGTGGTTTACAAAATATATCCAGCGGTAATGTTAGGTGACTCACCCTGTATATATTTGTCTCTACTATCAGGTAAGTCTATTCGATTATAGAACTAATTTGGAGAAAACTTTCGTATCATGACCACCAGTCATTATACAGCTTCATACTTCTGTATTCACTGCACTTACACTCCTTCTAAGGGTGGTCACTGTGTCAAACCTTTATACCATTATAAATGTGGGTGTTCCCTTGTTTCCCTAAAATTAAATATGGTACAGGATGGATTCACCTGATCAAGGTATAGACCACACCTTCTATGGGTCCCTTCTGTGGGTCTGGCTACCTTGCCTCTCTCCTACCTACATTAAATGGTGCAGGTCATTCCTGCCACGGATTCACCTGGCCAAGGTATAGGCGGTTTTCCTACGGATGTGCCTATTCTTTTCCTCTTCTACACCTCATTCGCTATTTGGGCATGCCCCATCTTAACTTTATCAGTAAACACAGCACTAGCCTTATTTTACTATATTTTCTCACTCTAAATGAGGAGTTTCTCCCATAATTGCTTTCTGCTGACATTAACTGATTGCTCTCCATCTAACTATCTTAACTCATATCTTCTAACTTCTTCTTCTTCCTTTTTTCTTTTTTTTTAAAACATATCTAACATCACTTCGTATGTATACTTCTCATGCTTATTATGTATCTTGCTTCTACTTGCTGATACATACAGCTTATCCTTTACTTTCTAATAATTACTAGATTTAGATAGTACAAAGATTACTAGTTATCAAACCTTCTTGTTCTCTTATTAAGATCTTGCTTCTTATTTGGCTATGCATATTAGCACACTGTCAGTTTGTCTTGCCTTTCATCTCCTACCTGGGCTCTTCTCCCCTACAACGTATGGTGTGACTAACATGTGTCACTTCCTTGAAATATTAATTTATATTGAAGTTTATTAACTAAGCCCTTTTCTGTCTTCATAAACATACTGATGCAATTATTATTGAACAAATTCTAGATGCTACATGTACAGCTGTTGGGGTCATATTTTTAGTTATATTTCTGGAAGAGGTAGTAGTAGTAGAAGGTATAATAGAAATAAAAGATAATAGAATAGTCATGGAAGATAGAAATTGTCTCTGAGAAAACTAAGATAGAAATACAGAAAAATTTAACCCATACACCAGTGGTTGTCAATCTACCGGATTCACAAACTCTCCTGGGGCCTTAAATCTTTTAATCATATGTATATTGGATAATCCTTTATCTTGCTCTGTATCAGGGTTTATTATATATACTACCTTTGGGTGGAGTATGTTCTGAACTTTAAAAGGTCCAATGTAACACTGAAGACATTCGCTCATTTCCTTCTTTATATTGAAGCTGTAATGAAAATCCTATAATGACACCAAATCATTTATTTGAAAGTTTGGTACAATAGACTTAACAGTTCTCTTTTTTGTGCCTATGTAATCAAATTCTCTTGTACCTACTCTTACAACTGTTCCACGTTAATTGCTGGTGAATTCGTCTCGTAAACAATTTTAACAAGGAATCTCATATAAGTGCTTTATTCATATTTTCTACAGGAGCTAGTCCTCTTGACACATGGAGTAATTCATTAAGGATTACTTGAAATTCCGGCTCTAATTGTACCCAGGCAGTCTGCCTTGTAGAACAGTGTGTTTTACACAATCTTCCTTCATAATACATTCACAAGAGTTAAGTGTGTGGACTATTCTTGATATAGTTACTTGTCTTACCCCTTCCCAAGTCAAGAATTCCTTAAAATTATGGCTAATAAATTGTGGGCCATTATCAATTAATAGGTGTTGTTGTTTGTTGGAAATACTCTTGCAAACAATGCATTTCTCTATTGGCATTTGCTTGTTTAATGGAATAAAGTTCATTCTTAGAGAAGGTGTTAGTATTAGGCGATTCTTCAACTCTTGAGGCAACTGGTCAAACTACTTGTAGTGTTAGTTAATTTAGTTTCTATTTCCCGTTTGACATGTTCTGTTATCTCTAATTTTAGTTCTTCTTTCCTATTTTTTTCCTTGACAACCAGTATATTACTTTTAGACTCTATTTTGTCAGATAGTTCCTTAATATTAGAATCTACTCTGTCAGATAATGCCTTAATATCAGAATCTACTTTGTCTGATAGTACCTTGATATTAGAATCTACTTTGTCAGGTAATTCCTTCTTAGTATCAGATAATTGATTCCTAAAGTCAGACAGTTCCTTATTTGTTGAAACTACTTTGTCAGATAATTTCTTAAAATTAGAATTCATTTCATCAGACAGTTGTTGCCATAAACCTTTAAACCATTCTGGAGCCTTTGTGGCCATTTTTGTTGTAATGGCATATAATGCAAATATTCTCTATTATGTACCCTCCTTTACTGCACAGTTTTGTTAATGTGATAACAATGAAACAATGTGTCACTGTCTAGACAAAAAGATTCAAAGTGGATTTCTCTGTTTTGTGAACAGCTCACTCTATCCAATGAACTGCATCTCCTGTTACATAGCCGATGCAACTGCGTGTATATGGCCATGTACTGCGATTGTTTGCACCGCCCGGTGCAGATAGTGTCTGGAACATAGTGGTAGGTGGACTGCACTGGGTCGCACAGCAGCATCATTGCAGCGTTGCTCCACTACTACTGCGTCCTCGACGATGTCAGGATTCGAAATGTTCTTCTCCGTTTAATCCTGGTTGTTCTTGGCAATATTGTGCTTTACCACTCGTTGAATTTCAAGATTTTGTAAATCTATAGTTCCTTCCTTTTGCTTCAACACTTCGTGTCCCCTTCACTGATAACCATATGAAATGTTTTTGTTGTTGGATTATGGTTTTATGTAGCTGCTGGCTCGCTCCTTATAGTTGTAGCTGAGTCAGAACGCTTCATGAGATCTGCCACTCCAATGTAACATGTGACCCTTTTTCTTTTAATCCAGTCGCCCTTGTTGATTCTCTTAAAGTAGAGGTTCTGATAATCAGTGCCTCTGAAGTCCCATGTGTAGGTGAGGAAATGCTTGACTTCTTCACATTCTGCAGCTGTAATTGGAGCAAAAGAAGATAACTTCCACTCATGTCACGAAAAAGCATGTCCACTATTTTCCTTTCACAAACATATATTTCCTTGAATGGGTGTACAGACCATTAGAGTTACTTGAGAATTTGAGTAGAAGACAGATTTACATATGAGATATGTCTCAAAGGCTCAACATGACAATCAAGATTACTATATATTTAATTTGTCACAAAGCCATCTTGTCTTTTGTTTTCATTCTTGGAGAGTGTGGCTGCTCTTTGATGGTCAAGCCACTGCCAAGCCGCGATGCCAAAACGTAAACGGCCCTACCCACAGCAGGAAAAGCCATTTAATTGTCACTACCTCTCGCCGTTTTCTCATATTTCATGCTTCCCATTTAGTGTCTGCACACGTGCATGTGTGCGCGCTCGCGCGCACACACACACACACACACACACACACACACGAACGCCTGTGCACAGTATAAGTCCCGTGACTGACTCCCTACTTAATATTATTCTGTCACGATCAGCTTTCCTTGTACTACACAAGGGGTGTGAAATGTTTGCCTAAACGGAATGTAACACTTCAACACAGTATGTTGTCTTGGATGGAGAGTCATCATAATACGTAGAAATAATTTCATGTGCTGCAGGGAAGCATGTTGGGACCCTTGCTGTTCATATTGTATATTAATGACCTTGCAGACAATATTAATGGAACCTCAGACTGTTTGAAAATGATACAGTTATCTATAATGAAGTACTGTCTGAAAGAGGCTGCATAAGTATTCAGTCAGATCTTGATAAGATGTCAATGGGGTGCACAGATCAACAGCTTGCTTTAAATGTTCAGAAATGTAAAATTGTGCTCTTCACAAAATGAAAAAACATAATCTCATATGACTACAATATCAATGAGTTGCCGTTGGAATCAGCCAACTCATACAAATGCTTGAGTGTAACACTTTGTAAGGATATGAAATGGATAATCACACAGGTTTAGTTGTGGGTAAAGCAGATCATATACTTCGGTTTACTGTTAGAATACTGGGGAAGTGCAATCAGTATACAAAGGAAATTGCTTACAAATCACTCGTGTGACCGGTTCCAGAATATTGCTCAAGTGTGTGGGGTCTGTACCAAATAAGACTAGCATGGGATACTGAACGTATGCAGATAAGGGTAGCAGGAATGGTCACAGATCAGTTTAACCCATGGGAAAGTGGTATAGAGACACTGAAGAAACTGAACTGGTAGGCTCTTGAAGACAGACATAAACTATCCTGAAAAAGTCTACTAACAAAGTTTCAAGAACTGACTTTAAATGATGACTCTATGAATACACCACACCCCTACACATTTTTCACACAGGGATTGTGAGGACATAACTAGAATAATTACAGCAAACACAGAGGTATTCAAACGATCATTTTTCCCCTCACTCCATACGTGAATGGAATGGGAAGACACCCTAATAACCGGTTCAATGGGACTTACCCACTGCTATGCACGTGACGGGGGTTAGCAGAGTATGAATGTAAATGTATAATCGAGGTAAATTACACAACTAGGAGAAACTATTGGGAATTTGTTTCATACCTTCCTAACAAAGGATGTTTGGACCCATATAAATATGAACTTTCTGCAATGTCTTTATGTCACGAATAAATCCCTGAAGTCTATATCTGCTATGAGTTAGGCCACACCATAGAGTCTTATGTGAGTATGAGCAACTTTTTTTATTTTTGTGTGTGCATGTGATATCTTGTAACTTACTTTTTAATTAACTTTATGACAGAATTTCTGCACTTCCAGGAGCAGTCCTTATGACTACTACAAGAATGTGGTACACAGACGTAGTCATACTCCGAGGAATCATCCTATAGTGGAGGAAATGCAAAAGAAATTTAATTCAATGTATGGGTATGTAACCGAATACATTGTGAAGCACACATAAATGGGCATCTTTACAGTGGCAGTAACTCTCAAAGTATATCATTTATTCATTAATGCGTTCATTACTTTCAGTACTGTAGCATCATTTGTAATTTCAATTTGTGGCCGATACAATTTTGGCTCCCCCATTAACAATGGATCTTGGTGAGCTGGGGTGGCTTGTGTGCTTTAGTGATACAGACAGCCATAGTGTAGGAGCAACCATAGTGGAGGGGTATCTGTCAAGAAGCCAGACTAACATATGGAACCTGGAGAGGGGAAGCAGCCTTTTCAGTAGTTGTAGGGTCAACCACTGGATCAATGACTGATGTGACCTTGATACATGAGCCAACTTGGCCTTACTATAGTGGCAATGTGAACTGCCAAAACCAAGAGTAAACTAGAGTAGAATGTCGCAATATAAACTTTCGGTCAACAAGGCCTTTGTCAAAAATAGATAACAGACACACACACACACACACACACACACACACACACACACACACACAAATGCAACTCACACACACATGACTGCAGCCTCTGGCAGCTGAAGCCACAATGGCAGTGTAAAAGTCTTCTTACTGTGCCTATCTGCAACTCTGCATCTATGCTATATTTTCCACTGATACGAATGTTGTCAATTGTATGTTGTCTATTTTTGACAAAGGCCTTGTAGACTGAAAGCTAACTTTCCAACGGTCTTTTTGCTGTGCCTTTCTGCGACTCAGATTCATCAGTATACAGAGACAGAAAGGTTACTTACAACTTGTACAGGGAACAGACTGCAGTTATAAAGACTTGAAGGACGTGAAAGAGAAGCTAGTTTTGAGAGTGAGATGATTGTAGCCTATCCCTTATGTTATTTGATCTGTGCATTGAGTAAGCTGTGTGAGAAACCAAGGAGGAATTTGGAAAGGGAATTAAAGTTCGGGGAGAAGGAATAAAAACTTTGCAGTTTGCCGATGACATAGTAATTCTATCAGGGTTGTTTAAGAACTTAGAAGATCAGGCAGATAGATTGGATAGTTTCTTGAAAAGGACTTATAAGGTGAACATTAATAGAAGTAAAACAAAGGTAATGGAATGTAGTCAAATTAAATCAGGTGATGCTCAGGGAGTTAGATTAGGAAATGAGACTCTAAAAATAGTACATAAGGTTTGGAAAATGATTGATGATGGTCAAAGTAGGGAAGATATAAAATGCAGACTGACAGTGGCAAGAAAATCATTTCTGGAAAAAAGGAATTTTATCCCATCTAATATTAATTTAAGTGTTAGGAAATCTTTTCTGTCGATATTTTTCTGGAGTGCAACTATGTATGTAAGTGAAACGAAGGTGATATGAAATTCACACAAGAAGAAAACAGAACCTTTTGTAATGTGGTGCTATTGAAGAATGCTGAATATTAGATGGGTGGATTGAATAACATGATAGGAGGTATGGAACTGAATTGAGAAAAAAGAGAAATTTATATCACAACTCACAACTTCACTAAAATAAGGGGTCAGTTGATAGAACACATCCTGAGGCGTAAAGAAATTATCAATTTGATAAAGGAAATAAGTGTGGCTGGTAAAAATTGTAGAGGGAGACCAATGCTTGAATGCAGTAAGCAGGTTCAAATGGATTTAGGTTGTGGTAGTTACGTAGAGATGAAGAGCGATGAAGAGCATAGATTGGCATTGAGAGATGCATCAAACCAGTCTTCAGACTGAAGACCACAACAACAACAAGCAACATAATTTTGGCTGTAGTTTCTTCATTCAAAAATTGTCCACCTGAAATTTCAGTGCAGACATACATGAATAAACAAATATTTTTGAGAATTTTCAGAAGTTACAAGCTATAGAACTTAATCTAGTGTGCATTATGTATTTCACAGTAAATCTGTGACATTTGTTACAGTTTTTGTAGTGGATATAACAACTATTGTATCATGTTACATTTAGGTTAGGGATATAGTAATCAATAGAATTTCATCTACATTCACAATAATCAGTTTAATGAGAAAAGTGTCTCAGGTGGGATTACTGAGAGAAATGTTAGAGAAATGAGAGAAATAAAGTATCCTAACATATTACCTGTTTTTGTCCACATAACATTTGTCTTCTGCAGTGATGCTTCCATATTTGCACTTAACATGCTGAATGATTTGACATGTTTACAACAGTACTACATGACTCAAATGATGCATGTTAATATGTGTTAGTGAGTATTTAATTTCTAATTATTTTCATGTACATAATAAGAAATTAAATACTCAATCACATTCTGTTATGCAAATTAAGTAGGCAGTATTTGAACCATGTAGTACTGTCATAAACATGTCATATCATTCATAATGTACATGTTAACATGGATGTTTTTCACTAATGCAGAAGATGAATGTTATGTGTTCAAACACAGGTCGTGAATTAAAATACTCTATTTCTCTGATTTTCTGTGCATTTCCCTTATTAATCCCACCTGAGACACTTTTCTCATTAAATCTAACAAGTGTGTCATTTCGTTGCTAGGTGAAAAACTGGAACAGTTGTAATGTCTGTTATGTATATACACAGTCCAAAATGTCTCCCCTGAGGCCTCTCTTCACCCCTACCACTCCCTATACTCCTACCTTCAACATGCTCCATAAAAGTCCATAAACCCAGTCACCCAGTGCACACCATTGCGGCTGATTACTGCACCTCCACAGTGAGAATTTTTGCTGTTGTGGACCAACACCACAAGCTTATTAATGGTATCATACCATCCTATATAAATGACACCAACAATTTCCTCTGCTGACTCACTGCAGTTCCTTTACCACAAGCTGCCCTTGCGTCACTGTTGGTGCCACCTCTCTCTGCACAGCCATCCCCAATGCCCACGACCTTGCCACTATTGAATATTACATTTCCCAATACCTGACTGACTCCAAACCCACGACCTCCTTCTTGGTCACTGTGACCAACAATATACTCACCCACAATTACTTCTCCTCTGATGGCATCACCTACAAACAATCCATCTACAGCAATCAGTACCCACCTGGTACCATGCTATGCCAACTATGGAGGTGCAGTAATCAGCCGCAATTGTGTTCAACTACCTGTCATCATGCTCTGAAATGAGGAATATCCTACCCAATATCCTTCTCACTTCTCCCACAGTGGTATTCCACCACCCACCAAACCTACGCAATATCCTTGACCATCCCTACACCACTCCTATTCCCAGCCTCTTGCCTCATTGCTCTTGTCCCTGCAATAGACTTAGATGCAAGACCTGTCCCATACAGCCTCCCATCACCACCTACTTGAGTCTGGTCACAAACATCACCTATCTCATCAAAGGCAGGGCTACCAGTGAAAGCATGCATGTGATCTACAGACTAAGCTACCCACTGTGCTATGTTCTATGTGAGACATGACAACCAACAAGCTGTCTGTCAGCTGGAATGGCCGCCTACAAACTTTGGTCAAGAAACAACTGGACCACGCAGTTACTGAACATGCTGCCCAGCACAACAGGCTTCATTTCAATGACTGCTTCACAGCCTGCACCATCTGGATCTTTCCTACCAACAGCTGCTTTTCTGAAATGTGCAGGAGGGAACTCTCTCTGCAATATATCTTATGTTCTCTTAACTAACTCCCCTGGCCTCCACCTTTTATGTTCTCGTAACTAACTCCCCTGGCCTCAACCTTTGCTAGTCCCTGTCATTCACCCCCTTCCCTACTACCACTCCAGCACTACACAGCCTTCTTTCCACTAACACACCTACTAGTCTCACTTTCCCTCCCTCCTCCTCTATTTCTCTCCTTTTCAATTCTCCTCCTCCACCCCTCCCCTCCACCCCCCCCCCCCAAAAAAAACCCTCCTGATTGCACCTAGCAGCCCTCCCCTGTCCCTGTTCCCACCAAGTCCCTGCATGCTCCCACAAGTAGAACTCTGCCCTCCCCCACCTCTACCCTGCTATTCCTCCCCATCCTCACCCCATGAATACACCACCCTGATTGCTTCTCCTGTCAGGCACAGTTGCTGGCAGTCCAGCTGCATTGGTCAGAGACAGTGGTCATGTGTGTTTGAGTTGTGCTTGTGTGTGTGTTTTCTATCTTAGAAGAAAGCTGAAAGCTCATATGTATAGCAGTCTTTTTGTTGTGCCTGTCTGCAACTCAACATCGGAAATCTATCCTTTTCTTAATCCTAGAAATTTCATTACAGCTGACTCAAATGCCTAACTATGGTGGACTGTACTGTTTTTGTCTTACTTTTAGGTTATGAAATGAACTTCTTGTTTGTCCATTTGTTTGGCTGTCTTCACAACTTTTTCAAATATAGCTTTATAATGTCTAACATACTCAGTAAAATAACCTCTTTTTATTATTTCAATTCATTGAGGAGTTACCTCTTCCTGAAATTAGCAGTTTTTATACCCAGAGTTATCCGTTGAAGTTTACTACCCTAATAATTTTGTTACATGTGGTTCTAAATGAAAAAGTTTCATTAAACATTTCAACAGTGTCTAAGGCTTCAGATAAATATAAAAATTTGCCGATGATGCAGTCATTCTTGACTAGTGCATCTAGTACCAATCTTGTAAACTTTATTATGGCTGATCATACTACTTCAGAAACTGAATTGTGTTTCATTTAGGAGACTATATTTATTCAGACAGTTGAGTAGTCTGTCTGTCATGATCCATTTTTTATTGATTGAGGATGAAGATATCAAATAGACAGATCAGTAATTATCAGTTTCTCCATGTTTGGAGATTACTGCTGCTCTGCAGCTGTGTACTGAATTAATGAGTAACTGCTCCAGTTTGATAAAATGTTCTTTATTTTCGTACATGACTGGTTTTGGCTTTTATGCTGAAACCATTTTCCAGAGGATCTGAAAATTGTGCTGTGGTGAAGAAAGGCCAAATAATATAATGTTGCCTATATGAAAGTGATGTGAGGTACCAATAGGAAGGTGAAACTTGGCTTTCAAGCTCATCAAGAATTTGCCCAGCATCGTATTATTTGTGCAACTCATTAACAGTACTGAGATGGAACTTGTACTGTATGGCACTCTTTCATGACATAATAGTTATGCAATTTTCGAGCACTAGAGTATGCTGAAGGAAATTTATGATTTGCTGTTGTGTAGAGTATAGTTTTGGTTACTAAATTCATTGTGATCTTTGAAATTCATGTTTTTGTCAAAGTTTTCATCGTCATTTAATTTTTAGCAAACTGTTGCATGTGCCATGATTGTATGAGATTGTACTAGATTAGATAGAAAGCTGTTTGGATAGTCCTTGTCTGGAATATAACTTCTCAATTCTTTGTAATCATTATACATATATTGTTGTAGGCATCATTTCCAAAATGCGACATCAGATACTTCTTGTGCTTCCACATCTCTTGCACATGAGTCTCCAATGGAAACAGATAGTACTGAACAAGAAAGCAGCATACCAAAATTTAGTAACTTCTACAAGGAATATTTGCAAAAACAGCAGTCAACACCTGAAGAAATTAAAATCTCGGATTCTCGTCTGTATTGTAATACTGACAAGTATACTTCAGAAGGAAATGAAATTGAAAATGATGAAAGGAAGAAGGATGGCACAAACAAAGGACATGGACACTTCATGATGGCAGAGAATTTTCTACACACAATTGAAGAAAGACAGTCAGTAAGCAATAAAGAGAATGACTCGCCACCAGAATATTCAAAAACTAAATCTGACGATGAATGTTCATCAAGTTCAAGTCAAGAGTACTGCTCACAGAATGACAATTTTTGCTTTTGTCCATTGTTAGAAGGAAAGGAGGATGGAGTGACTCCCAGCAGAGATAAAATGATACCTAAAACCTGGACGGTCAAGCATAATTCTGCAACTGCTGATAGCAAACAAACTGCTGGTGGTAAAATTGATGTTCTCAGTGAAAGCCCTGCCTCAGATACATCAGAAGAGGTAAGTTTATTCGTAATATTGTTGTTTGATTTATAAACCATGAAATTTTTGTGGTATGTTTGCACTTTTAAGTGTTATTTTTAGTTTGATATATAATTATGCGCTTCTTAAATTGAAAAAAAAATCTATGTTAGCACAATGTTTTACATAGAAAATAAGTGACTACTGACATATAGTGAAATAAGAAGACGTGGAACAGGACAGACTTGTACAAATCTCATAGAATCTCTAGTTTCTGAATTTTTAGACATTTCTTCGTCACTGAAAAAGGAAAATAGAAAGAGGAGAAAATAAAAAAGAAAGGTAAAGGTTTTAGAGGCACGGAAAAGTCTTCCATACTCTGGGTGAGGGTGTATTCAAGTATAAGAAAGTATTCAAAAGCTATAGGTGGGTAAACAAGATTATCAATTACCACAATGACTGTAATGAACTGATGCTCACTGATATGATGGTGGAAATTGTGGGAATGAAATAAAAGATAAAAAACAGAAAAAATATGAAAATAGAAGGAAGATGAATAAATAACAGTAAAATAATAAAAAGGAGACATGCTATAGAGATACATAGGAGATATATTGATGCAGAACTTAAGAGGGAAAGGAGAGGCAACACTACCAGTGCATTGAAAGGAAAGGCAAAGGGAAAGAGATTAGACCTTAAGAAATTAAATGAGTTTGTACTGTTATTTGGGATGTAAATTCATTTGGAGTGTTACAAAATGAGTGGCAGTCAATGTAGTAATTTCAGAATTTATTTCTTGAGACCAAATTTGTAGTAACCCATGTTGCATTTTCACAGACAGCTGCTGACTTGGTGAAAAGAGATTTAGAACATAGATACTGAAATTGAGAAACAAATCTGTTGTTTCCTTCTTCTTCAAAGTATTTTAATTCTGATGTAACTCTTCAGGTTTTCCCGACGAGATCTTGACATGTGGAATAATCGGGTCTACTGCCGAATGTTTGTGTCGCTCTGGCATAATATTTCGGCCACGTAACTCGTTACCTTCTTCGGGTGCTACCTGAGACTGCCGTATTGGAGGATCTTGTCCAGTATTTATGCCCACAGGGCGCTGGGTGCTCTCTTTGCTGTCTGCGCCCGCCTGGCACTGCTTGTAATGTGTTGTCTCTTCCCTGGTGCTCCCTCAGACATCCGCACCCGACTTGGTCGCCATCTGTGGCAGCTCTCTGAGGCCTGTCCTGTGTTGGGCATTCCGTTCGTGGTCTGCGCCCACCAGGTGCTACTCCTGAGGTTTTGGCCCCTCCCTACTGCTCCCACAGACTTAAGCGCCTGGCTCATCCACCATCTGTTGTCGTGGCAGCTGTCTGGGGCCGGACCTGCGTTTGGTGTTCCGATTGTGGTCCGTGCCCGCTTGGTGCTGCTCCTGAGGTGTTGGCACTTCCCTGGTGCTCTGATGGATGTCTGCACCCGCCTCGTCCACCATCTGCAGTTGTGGCAGCTGTCTGAGGCCTGTCTCCTGTCAGGGCCTCTGTTCACGATCCGCGCCCGCCTGGCGCTGCTTGTAAGGTGTTGTCTCTTCCCCGGTGCTCCCTCGGACATCCGCTCCTGACTTGGTCTCCATCTCTGGCAGCTCTCTGAGGCCCATCCTTTGTTGGGCACTCAATTCGTGGTCTGTGCCCACCTGGTGCTGCTCCTGAGGTGTTGGTGCTCCGACGGTTGTCCGTGCTTGGCTCGTCCATCATCTGCAATCGTGGCGGCTGTCAGAGGCCCGTCCTGCATCGGGAGTTGCGTTCGCAGTCCGTGCCCGCCTGGCGCTTCTCCTGCGGTGTTACTGCTTCTTGAGGAGTTTCTTGGTTCATTTCGTTGGGCCCTGATAAGCTCCAGAGCCAGACTCCATGCTGAGCTGAGCTGGTAACCGCTGTCTCGGTTTATTAGGTTGTCTGTGACGTTGATCTCAATGGACTCCTTTATGACACTGTCCCAAAATCTTGGCGTCTGTGTCACAATTTTGGTGTTGTTGCAGTCCATTGAGTGGCCGAGCTCCAGACAGTGCTCCGCTATGGCAGATTTTGTTGTCTGTCCGTGTCTGGTGTGCCTCTGATGATCTTTGCACCTGACGTCCACCGTCCTGGTTGTCTGGCCAATGTGTGACTTTCCACACTGGCACGGGATGTTGTAAATGCCTGGTTTACGTAGCCCCAGGTCGTTCTTCACACTCCATAGCATTGTCCCAATTTCGGAGGGTGAACAGAAGACACTCTTTATATCAGATTTTGAATGAATTCTGCTGATCTTTGAAGAAATAAGTCCAGCATATGGTAGGTATGCCACCTTCCTCGCCTCCTCTGGCTCCTCTTCTGTACACTATGATTGGCTGGTAATACGAAGTGCCCTTTGGATATCTGTGGAGATAAAACATCTACAGCTGATGTTCAGCAGAAATGGATACTCCTCCACAGACATCCAAAGGGCACTTCGTACTACCAGCCAATGACAGGGTACAGAAGAGGAGCCATAGGAGGCGAAGAAGGTGGCATACCTGCCATATGCTAGACCTATTTCTGCAAAGATGAGCAGAATTCTTTCAAAATATGATATAAAGAGTATCTTCTGTCCACCCTCCAAAATTGGAACAATGCAAGGGAGCATGAAGGATGGCCTGGGGCTATGTAAACCAGGCATTTACAACATCCTGTGCCAGTGTGGAAAGTCACCATTGGCCAGACAACCAGGACGGTGGACGTCAGGTGCAAAGAACACCAGAGGCACACCAGACTCGGACAGGCAACAAAATCTGCCATAGCAGAGCACTGTCTGGACCTCGGCCACTCAATGGACTGCAACAACACCAAAATTGTGACACAGACGCCAAGATTTTGGGACAGTGTCATAAAGGAGTCCATCAAGATCAGGATCACAGACAACCTAATAAACCGAGACAGCGGTTACAGCTCAGCTCAGCATGGAGTCCGGCTCTGGAGCTTATCAGGGGCCAATGAAATGAACCAAGAAACTCCTCAAGAAGTAGTAAAACCGCAGGAGCAGCACCAGGCGGGCACGGACTGCGAACCCAGCTCCCGACACAGGACAGGTCTCTGACAGCCGCCATGACCACAGATGATGGACGAGCCGAGCATGGACGACCGTCGGAGCACCAGGGAAGTGCCAACACCTCAGGAACAGCACCAGGCGGGTGCGGACCGCGAAAGGAGCTCCCAACAAAGGACGGGCCTCAGAGAGCTGCCACAGATGGAGACCAAGTCAGGAGCAGACATCCGAGGGAGCACCGGGGAAGAGACAACACCTTACAAGCAGCGCCTGGTGGGCGCGGACCGCGAACAGAACGCCAAATGCGGGTCCAGCCCCAGATAGCTGCCACGACCACAGATGGTGGACGAGCCAGGCGCGGACGTCCGCGGGAGCACTAGGGAGGGGCCAAAACCTCAGGAGTAGCACCTGGCGGGCGTGGACCACGAACGGAATGCCCAACACAGGACAAGTCTCAGAGAGCTGGCACAGATGGCGACCAAGTTGGGCGCGGACGTCCAAGGGAGCACCGGGGAAGAGACAACACATTACAAGCAGTGCCAGGTGGGCGCGGACGACAAAGAGAGCACCCAGTGCCCTGTGGGTATTTTAATTCTATTTTCTAAAATAGGTGTAGTTAGGTTTGAACAGAAACTCATTTTTTTTTTTTTTTCATTTTTACCATGGATTAGGGGTAGCATCTTTGACTAGTGATCGAAACGTACTGAGGCCCAAGTTTGAACAAAGTCACTGCTTGTATTTTGAATAAAAATCATGAGCAGTGGCAGCTGTAGACTTCTGTTATAAAAGGTCACCCCCTTTCTGTACAGCCAAGAAAGGCAGAAGAATCAGCAGGATCAATGGCACGAGGACACAGAAGGCAATGAGAATGCATTAAGGACACACAGTGTTTATTATAATGTAACTAGCTCATTAGCTCAACAGAAAATTATCTTACTTTTGCAAAAATATAGATTATAGTATATCGCTGCTGATTTTTTTGTAACATCAACTAAAGACACATCAACTCATTTAACCAGTTAATTAGATATGCCACACACAAGTCTGGCCAGAGCGGACAGAGATAACGATCATGTGTGCATTAGGTGTGCCTGTTTGTGTGAAGGTGTTTGTGTTTTTCTTTCTTTTCTGAAAAAGACTGTGGCTGAAAGCTCAATGGAAACAGTCTTTTTGTGATTGCCTGTAACTCAGTGTGCCCTCTTTATGGTAGTGGCAATCTATCCTTTTCATAAATGTGAAATGTGGTCATAAGAAAGTGCAATACTCAATACCGTGTATTGAAAAGTGTATTCGAAGCTGTGTATCGAGTAATTCATTAAAAGTCATTTATCATGTACTCCAAAATGAGATTCAGAACTGTTTCATTACATATCCACGACATATGTCCTGTAATTGCCAAAGTTTCTTGATGATATTCCATTGCCAAAAGATTTGTCCCCCATTTGAATCTCTGAGAGGGGACTGTCAAGTTGGAGGTGATCACATGAGCAAAAGATTGAAGAACCAACAATATAGTAATATTGTATGAGTTGGAGCATGGAATGTTAGAAGTCTGAATGCGGCAGGCAAGCTAGAAAATCAGAAAAGGAAAGAACAAATGCTCAGTCTAGATATAGTGGAAGTCAGTGAACTGAAGTGGAAAAAGGGGAAGAATATGTGGTCGATCGAATATAGAGTAGTATCAATAGCAGCAGAAAATGGTGTAACGGGAGTGGGATTTATTATGTAGCAAGAATGAACAACTCAATGACAGACTCAGAGTTAACAGCAAACAGTAATAGCCGGCTTTACAGGCAGAAGATGAAGAGAGAGAGAAAGTATATGAGAATCTTAAATGTGTAGTTGACTGTGTAAAAGAATAACAAAATTTAATAATCATGGGTGAGTGGAACATTGTAGTAGGGGAAGGGATAGAAGCCAGAATTATGGGCGAATAAGACCTCAGTAGCAGGAATGAGAGACCTAAAATACTAATTGAGTTCTGCAATAAATTACAATTAGTAATAATAAATAAATCACAAGAGGAGGATGTATATTTGGAAAAGAACTGAAGACATGGGAAGATTCCAGCTGAATTATGCCATGATCAGACAGGGATTCTGAAACCAGATGTTACATTGCGTGGCATACCAAATAGCAGATATAGACACAGACCCCAATTTAGTGATGAAGTGTAGATTGACGTTTAAGAAAATTGTCTGGAAGAATCAGTGTACAAAGAAGTGGGATACTGTTGTAATGAGTGATGATTGTATGTGTTTGAAGTTGCCTCGGGCTATAGATATTGCAACAATGAATACTGCAAAAGGTAGTTAAGTTAATGAGGAATGGACATCTCTGAAAATATCATTCACGGAAGTGGGACAGAGTGGGAAAAGGTGCAAGAAAGGTGAGTGAAGAACCAGAAGAAATTCTGTAATTGATTGAGGAAAGAAGGATATGCAAAAATGTTCAGGGAAAAAAAGGAATACAACATGAGTCAGTTAGGAATGAAATAAATAGAAATTTCAGGGAAGCCAAGACAAAACATCTGTAGAAAAAATGGGAAGAAATTGAAAAAGAAATAGTCATTGGGAAGATGTATTCAGCATACTGCAGGAGAGTTGAAACGAGCATCAGTAAAATTAAAACAAAGGTGTCAACATCAAGAACGCAAGAAGAATCCCACTATTAAACATGAAGGAGAGAGCAGGTGGCAAAGAGTACATTGAAGGCCTTCATGAGGCAGAAGAGCTTTCTGATGTGACAGAAGAAGAAATGGGTGCTGACAGGCAAGACACAGTGGATCCACTGTTTAACAGAACTCTGCTAGACTTGTGATCAAATAAGGTGGAGGGCTTAGGTAACATTCTTTTGGAATTTCTAAAATTCAAGTTGGTTTGTAGAATCTGTTAGCCTGGAAATGTACCATCAAATTTTTAATGTTATTCACATCATTTTGAACGTAGCAAGGGCAGATTTGTACAATAACTATCACACAATCAGCTTAACAGCGCATATATCGAGTTGCTGACAAGAATAATGTACAGAAGAATGGAAAAGAAAATTGAGGACCTGTTAGATGATGATCAGTTTGGGTTTAGGGAAGGTAAAGGTAACTGAGAGGCAGTTCTGATGTTGCACTTGATAATGGAAATAAAAATTTTAAAAAACCAAGATAAATTCATAGGGTTTGTCAACCTAGAAAAAGCATTCAACAATATAAAATAATGCAAGATGTTCAAAATTTTCAGAAAAATTGGTGTTAGCTGTAGGGAAAGATGGATAATTGCAATATGTAGGACTTGTTCCTCATCATTACAATGTATTGTAGAAATGATCTCTGGAACATGAAATTAACTAACCAACCAACCAATAAGGAACAATAAGAATGGAAAACCAAGATCAGAGTGCTTGCATTAAAAATGGTGTGAAATAGCCCAGCAACTACTTTCCTTTTGGAGGCCCACTTCCAGCACTGTTGATAGGAAACAATAGGTCTTGTTTTCTAGGATGAATGAGGAATTGATTGAGAAATGTTTGACAGATGGGTTGGGAGTGAAGGGTTAGGTTACTCAAAATCTAGGCTAAGAGGGATCCACATTGTATGAGGACAGAGGGAGACACATAATCTTTGCCTCTTCACTGAAGGTGGTCTGTCTTAACTTGGGTTATAAGTAAATCTGCCCCGAGTAGTGATTACTGCTTTGCTTAGATAACTAGCGATTGTATTTAATATAGTGCTCACCTAAATACACAAGATCTCTGGATTTTGCACTTTCATTCCAAGATGAATTATAAGATTTTTCACTTCAATGTACTTTGCAGTTATTTACAGTTAAGTGAAATTAAATAGCTTTCATTCACTTTCCTGCAGTAGATTACTCCAAAAACACTTATTATTTAGTTAAAACATATTTCATCAATCTGTTTGAAAACCAAAGTTATCATTTCTTGCTTTTCATGTTGGTCACCATTTAAATACTTTTTTTTATAAATATTCCACTTATTAACTTTCATAAGAATACTATATGCTATAAGTCATAGATGATGATTAAAAAATCATGCCCTATAGGACAGATAGGATGAACAAGAGCTCCACTGACAAAATTTCAGATGTTGGTAGTATGGACCAAAGCAAGAAAAAATGTCTAGTAAATATAGCCTCTAAAATGCATGCCTTTAGAGCTACGAGCACCTCTTCATCTTCGCTACTGTGTAACACATTTCATTTACTGAAAAAGTGCTCATAGCTCTTAAGGTACACACTTTAGAGCCCAAGTTTACCTGACCCTTTTCTTTTCTTTTTTTTTCTTTTGTGTGTGTGTGTGTGTGTGTGTGTCATACTACCACCTCTGAAGAAATTTATTCAGTGGGGTTCTGATTCACTCTATTTATCGTATATGGAAACATTCCATGTGGAAAAAATATATATAAAAAACAAAGATGCTGTCACTTAGCAAACGAGAAAGCGCTGGTAGATAGACACAATAAAAAACACACAAACACACACAAATTTCAAGCTTTCGCAACCCAAGGTTGCTTCATCAGCTAACCATTATTGATCAAAAAATTAATTTTTGAATCATTGACCAGACAAATTATTGCTGTGCATACTTGTTCAAATAACTTAATTAATATAAAGCTCTTTTCTTCCAAAGTTCCTAAAATCTTTTGATGCCCATCTGAGGATAAGATTACAGCTGTATACTGTAAGAAAGACAGATTTGACCATTGATAGTTTTCGTAAAATATATGCACCAGTTGACTTCATATGTATTTCAACACAGTGTCCTTCATACCTCAGGACATAGTCCTTTTTTTGCTGGAAATGAAAAGCACCTGAGCTCTACATTTGTTGCAGACAAATTAGCCATTCACGTTATTTTTTATTTTGACCATTTTCACCAATAAAGGATTTTTATCTTGTGTTGTTCTCCTGAATTCAATTTCTCCTCTTTGTGGTATTATGGAATGACTATGACTGCAGCACATCTCGAGTGTCCTTGTGTCTGATATGGTGATGCACTTTGTCCTGCAGGCTAACAATATTTATTTATAGTTGCCTGATGTTAATGAACCCATTTCTGCATGTCCACAGTGTCTGTGGAACAAACATACCATCTTGTCATCTGACAGTCTCCAATTTTTTTTTCTTTTCCACAAACTAGGCAATAGTGCCTGCTACATGCTGATAGCTGCAAAGTTTGGCTGTTGTTTAATGATGGTGGTGTAATTAGAAGAAAGCCTGTACCATTTTTCAGTATAGGTTTGCCAGATAGTAGAGATTGGTACCAAAGACTGATACATCTTTTCTTGAATAAATGTTGGTTTCTCTTGCTGTCTTCGTTTGTCATTCGTCACTTCTGCTTCCTGTCCATTTGGGTTAATATTCACAGATCTCAGAAACTCCTATATTTGATAATCAAAATATCCATGGGTGCACTTCTGGTCTACAATGTCCAACGGGCACAATATTTCGGCGATCATACATGTCACCATCATCAGGTGAACTGACGGACTGAGCTCCTGTGATCGTGCCGGTACGGAGATCTATACGCTATGGCTGCTCAGGGGGAACTGGGTTCGGTCGCGGTGGTGGCCGATTTAAATACCCTCCGCCCGCAGCACACTCCCTCCGTCATCCGCGCCACGGTCGCGCAGTGGAACAGATTGCGACGGCGTCTGAGATGATGTCGGTGTGATGGCTCTGTCCGCCATGGTCGTCATAACTATATGTTTGCCCGATTTACTCTTTATTAACCCAATCGCTGGTTCCCAAGCCTTGCTAAGATTATAGCCACAGTTACGGTTTATGAGGTCGTCATTGGTGCGAATTTCGATGGCCTCTCTAACAACGCTGTCCCAGTACCTCGACGTCTGTACCAGAATCCTCGTGCGTTCATACTCCATAGCATGATTTTCTGACAAACAATGTTCAGTGACCGCCGACTTGCTCGGGTACATCAGTCGAGTGTGCCTCTGGTGTTCACGGCATCGATCCTCGACGGTACGCATCGTCTGACCAATATATGACTTGCCACATTGACACGGAATCTGGTACACGCCGGCCTTCCTCAAACCGAGGTCATCTTTGGCGCTCCACACCAGTGCATGAGTTTTATTCGGAGGACAAAACACAGTTCCAACCCGGTGTTTCTTCAAAATGCGGGCGATTTTCCCCGAGAGAGCGCCTGTATATGGAATAAACGCAGTGCCTACCTCCTCCATCCTATATTTTTTGTTGTAATTTGGTTCCAAGGGTTTCTGGCATACACTTCTCTTCTTTGATGTGCTTCTTTGGTGCAGTTCGAGTGGGGTGCGAAAAACATCTCTGTGAGAAGAATGTAGTGTGATGGTAGTACCATTCTGTCTATATTTTTTGTATGTGTTTTCTATTATACATTTATCAGCAGTGTCCCACCCATGTCCATGTGCCAGTACTTGCTGCATACATAAAAATTACAACATGTGAGCGTGTTTGAGTTTGATAAAAAAAGAACATGAGGTACAATAGCTGATGAATATGATGTATCTGATGTTCTACCGTAGCTGCTGTAAATATGACTCCCAATTATCAAATTGTGAATACACCCTATCTAAAAATTTATCACCATAATGTGCAATACCTGTGTAATAAGATTGATGAAATTAATCTACTGTTAACAAATGAACTTAAAGATATCTCAGTGTTACGCATTTCTGAGTACTTGCTTAACCTAGAATTAATCCAGAATACGAAAATAAACAAATTCAGTTTGGCTTCGTACTACTGCAGGAAAAACAGCAAGCAGGGTGGGGCGGCAATTTACGCAAAGGAAAATGTAGATTTTATTATGCTACCTAACTTAACTTGAACAAACGTTGAAAAGGATTATGAAATTGCAGCTACAAACATTATTCTGTTTAACCTGGTTATTGCTACAGTTTACTGATCAATATCTGGAAATTTTGAACTTTTCTTAAACGAAATGGAGTCATTGCTAAATAAAGTAAATGAAATGGATTGTGAGTTGATTATCTGTGGTGACTTCAATATCGATTTCCTCACAAATAGTGGAAATAGAGAGACTCTTTTGAAACTTGCAACATCCTATAATATAAAGGCTGAAGTAAAAGCTGCTACCCAAATATCAGAAACTTCCCAAACAGCTCTAGATCAATTTCTAGTCAAGAAGAATCTACACAACATTTCATTAAAAATTTTCAATGCAGATTTTAGTGATCATTTTGCTCAAATATTAAGCATAAAAGTAAAAGGCAGTATTATTAACAACATGTCTCTAAGAGCCTCGTAGAAGCTATAATCAGGATGACGTAAACTACTTCAGCAGCTCATTACAGAAAGAAAAATGTTCAGAAGTGTACAAAATGAATGAAATAAATGAAAAATTCAACAACTTCATTGACACAGTAACCCATTTCTTGCAAATTGCATTCCCACTGAAAACTGTAACCATACGGAGGAACCCTAGAACGAACAGCTGGATCACAAGAAGAATAAGGATTTCATTACAGAAGAAAAGACTGATTCATGAAATATGTAACCCCAAAAAATACTCCATAACATTAAAAAAAGTTATAAAAGCAGCAAAAATAATGCCTAATGATAAATACATTTATAATCCAGCTAATAAATGAAGGGCTTTGTGGAGTGTTTTAAAAAAGAATTTGGAGAATACACACAATATTGCAAAAATATAACACTATCACACAAAAATAAAAAAAAGTAACAAACCCCTTAGAAGTAGCCAACACTTTTAACAATTTTTTCACAGGTGTTGCTGAAAATATGTTACAATCAAACTTACATAAGAGCACCCAGGCAAAAGAATATAAAATAAGTGCATGAAGAGGATCGATGTACATCAGTTCTGTTTCATTAGATGAAGTAGGTAAAGCAATGAACTGACTAAAAAGTTCCAACTCTTCAGCCATTTTAGTGTACTTGCAACAATATTAAAGAAAAGTGCATCAAACCTAATTGAAATACTCACACACTTATTTGACTGCTCACTTTCCCTGATGTATTGAAAACATCAAAGGTATTCCAGTATATAAAAAGGTGAGAAAGATAATGTAAATAACTACAGACCCAATAGAATTTCCTCCTGCAAGTCAAACATATCAGAAAAAGTTATGTATAACAAACTAATGAAATTTATAAATAAAAACAACATCATATGTAATGAACAACATGGATTCAGAAATAAGAGGTCAACAACAGCTGCTATTTATGAGTGCATCAATTCCATCCTAAACCCGATTGACAAAAAACAGGAATCAATAGGAGTATTTGTTGACTTGTCTAAAGCTTTTGATGTGGTGGATCATTAAATTCCACTATCAAAGCTTGAAAGATATAGTATTCGATGTCTGTCCAGCAACTAGATCAGTTCCTGACTAATTGTAAGCAGACAGTGTGAATCAAACATACAAATATCAAAGGAAAAACTGTATCCAAACACTTCTCTGACTAAGCAAATTAAATGTGGTTTACCACAAGGATCAGTAATGGGACCCTTCTGTATGATCAAAACTTAAATGTTGATGCACATAAAACAATCATATTTGCAGATGACACCACAATTCTACTAAAAGGAGACAGTAATGAACAGTTACAGCAGTCAGTAAACATGATCACAAAACAACTTAGCAGATGGGCACAGAATAATCAGGTTGTAATAAACAGTAAAAAAGCGATTGCATTAAAATTCCACAATGCTCCTAACAAGGGCATTTTTATCCCATCGGTCTCTACAGATGACAACTATTTGGTAATAGAATCGAAACCAAATTTTTAGGACTTTGGCTGCAGAGTAATGTAAAATGTGATAAGCATATTGAATATCTCAACACAGAACTGAGCAAAACATGTTACCTTCTTTGCTCACTAAAATCATGCTGTAGTGAGAAAACAGTAATGAATGCATATCATGCCTACTTTCATTCTCATCTTAGATATGGGGTCACTTTCTGGAGAAACTCTAAACCAGCTAATAGCAATTTTAAACTACAAAAAAGGGCATCAGAATTTTTTGGGTGCAAGTCTAGAGCCTCTTGTAAACCTCTGTTTAAGAAATCTGGTATTCCTCCATTACCATGTGTATACATTATGGAAACCATTTTATTCTTTAAAATAAATGTGAAAGGTAAGGACTGCAGACTGCAAAAAAACTGTGATATACATGATCACTTTAGCAGACAAAACAGAAACTTACATATAACTCAAATCAGTACAGCTCTGTTCCAGAATGGTACTTTTCACTTGGAAGTTAAGCTTTATAACAAACTTCCTGAAAACCTAAAAGTTATTACTGAGGTCAGTACTTTTGGAAAATCTCTAAAGTCATATTTACAGCATCACTGCATTCACTCCATTGAAGAATATTTAAATTTATGAAAAGTGTTATATAAATACATATGTATAAAGTGTATTATTTGAACCTTAAATAAGTATGCCTAGAAATGACTTCAGCTGTAGATGTATATCTTAAATTGTCCAATGTCTTATGAATATGCTGATGATGAAGGAAACAATTCAGAGCATCCGTGAATATTGATCACCTGTGCAGCAATAACTATTTAGCGTGGTTAATTTGTGTTTGTTCACTGATACATTGTGAGGCATGGGATGCCATAGAACCTGGATTTGGAGCACATTATGACCAGTTGGATGTGGAGAAAAATGAGGGAGCCCTTTTCCATCATTGTACTGCTGGTTGAAGATCATTACTTAGAGATGATTGACACTCTTAAACTAACAAAGGAAGTATGGGAGGAACTGGAAAAAATACATTGCAATAATGGCCTACTTTATACTATACACAAGATGACAGACTTAGTAAATATGAAAAAAATAGATGATATGACTGTGGACGACTGTGTAATGAAGATACTGGCTGCCAATAGATTTGTGAAGCAAGGGGATTCTACCTTTGATGACAAAACAGTTGCAGGCTTCATGCTTCTAGGACAGTGTCTGTAGAAGTATGAAGGCCTCATTAGAAGTTTAGAAAGAGATGAAAACAGACTGACCACATACCTTGTCATCAACAGACTAGAATTAGAAGACAAACACTTGGAATCAGATTTGAAGTCTATTAAGAACCAAGAAGAAGCCAAAGCATACACAGCTTAAGGTGGAGGTCATAAACAACACAAATTTGGCTAGAGACACTATAAATATCATAAACAAAACCAAGGAGGTGAGAAGAATGCAGCCAGCAGAAACAGCCTATGTTTCTCCTGTGGTGAAGCAAATCACATTACCAAGGAGTGCCCACATTTCCATGAAAAACAAGGAGTGGGTGCACCAAGCGAGCAGAAGGGGCCCAAGTTATCAGCATACAGGGCAAGTGGGTGCAGGCTCAACAATGCTAAAAATTATCCAGACAGTGAAGACTCAAGTGAAAATGCAAAGAAAGATGATGAAACAGTGGCTATGATGGTGATCAAAACTGGAGGAGGTGCTGATGGAAATGTGAGTTCTGGATTCAGGAGCATCATATCATATGAATATCATATGACTAGTCACCAGGAGATACTACAGGCTGATAGGAAAGTTACTACAGTGAGTGGCAAGGGAAATGTCATGAAAGCAGAAAAGTTATGTGGGGGTAAATCAATCCGACTAACAGAAGTGCTTCTGGTGAAAGAACTAGATGGGAGCTCGTTCTCTGTTAAACAAATGGACAAAAAGGGAGTGTGCATTATATTCAAAAACAGTGATGTTAATGTGTCTTTTTGTGAGAAGGAAGCATTGAGGGGAAGATCATCAGGCATTGATGTCTACTTAGTGTACTGCGAATATTACAAAGTGAATAACAATACAGTTATGCCCCAAAACAACAAAACACATCAACCAGTGGAAAATGATACAGCAGCCAGACAGGCATAAATTTTACAGCACCAAAGACTTGGACACAAGTGAAGCTTTACCCAAAGTATGAGGAGGCACTAAGTGTAAAGAAAACTGTGAAGTGTGTGGAAGGAAAAATGAAAAGACAGTTTTTCTAACCAAGCCAAACTGCTACTGAAAATGTTCTAGAAGTGGTACATAGTGTTGTGAGCTATATTACACAGACATCCTTAGGCGGAGCACATTACTATGCTACTTGCCTGAATGATCACTCAGGATATTTGGTAGTGAAGGTGATATGTTTGACTCATTTGTGGAGTTTAAGGAACATGCAAACTGTGAGACAGGGAAAATTTCAAAATCTCCTGTTGGGCAATGGAACTGAGTACATCAACAACAAATTTGAACAGTTGTTCAAGGAGGAGGACATACTACACCGGAAAAGCAGTTCCCTGTTCCTTATCCAATTGGTAAAGCAAATCGTCCAAATCAGACTCTTATATTCGTTGCGAGGTGTCTACTATTCCAAGATGGTTTGGCCAACACCTTTTGGGGAGAACCTCTGATGTTGGGCCACTACATCTGAAATAGATGCACAACAAAATCCCTTGGTGGAAAAATCCCATATGAAATCTGGAAACAGAAAGAACTTATTAAAGAAGATTTGAAAACGCTCAGCGTTTGGCTGCAGAGCCTGAAGAAGCAGATCGACATCTGACGAGCTTGGGGAAAGGGCAGATGATGCGCTTGAGTCAACAGCTGTTTGAGGAGATGGGAGCCAATTCAGGGTTGGAAAAGGAGATGGATACAATACTGAAGGCAGTGTAGTTACCAGCAGTGGAGTTAGAGATTTGTGTGAGGAGTGCAGTACCATGTGGGCAAATCAAATTTTTAGTGCAAACAGTGAAGTAGGGTTGTGACGGTCTTCACATCTTGTGAAGCCGAAAATGAATGTTTCGTGTGTCTTTGCATGTTTTTACTACCATGTGTCAAGTGAATCCATCCACTCCAACATCAGTAGAAGAGTCTTTACCCTCAGTTCACAGGGACAAGTGGTGTACAGGCATGGAATCGGAGATGAGTAGCCTAAAACACTACAATACATGGTAACTTGTTAACAGATCAAAAGCTGATCATATTATAGGAAGTAAGAGGGTGTTTACTACAAAGAGAAACAGAGAAGATGAGAATACTAAATTTAAAGCAATTTAAAGCTGTGTTATAGCCAGATATTTGGAATAGATTAATGGGAAAGCTACAGCCGTTATGAGATGAAGTAGCTTGAGGATTCTAATAGCAGCCGCAATACTTAGGGGATGGAAAATCAAAAACTTTGATGTAGAAACTGCTTATCTTAATAGCCCCACAAGTGGCACTGGTTTCATGGAGCAACCAAAATTGTTTGGTGTGGGAAATAAAGTGTGTTTATTGAATAAGAGTTTGTATGGGCTTCAGCAAGCAGGTAAGGATTGGAATGATTTTTTTCTACTCTGTGATGAAAAAGTTAGGGTTGGGACAATGTGAAAACAATCATTGTGTATATTCTTCTCTAATTATTTGATCATTGGGATTCATATTGATAATGTTGTTGTAATAATTGAGGAAGAGAGGATTGAAAAATTCAAGAATGTTTTCAAAAACCTCATATTGGCATGAAATAAATGGATAACTTGTTTATTTTTGTACTCAGGATTGAGCAGAATCAAGGGTAGGTGAAATGAAACGAAACTAGATGCATTTAGTGGATGCTGAGAGATTTTAAAATGTATGACTGAAAAGGCATAGCTACACCATGTAGTGACAACTATTTTGGCGAAGGTGGGAATGACAAGCTATTTGACCAAAAATTGTACCAAAAGGTAGTGGGTTGTTTGTTGTATATATCCACATGAACTCGACCTAATATTGCCTTTATTGCAGGAAAATAGAGTCAGTTCAGCTCTAAATCAAGTGTTTCTCATCGGGCCAGGGAAGAAAGGGTGTTTTGTTACTTGCAGCCAAATAAAGATTTGAGCTTATGTTTCAATGCCATTGTTCTGATCACAATGCATTCAGTGATGCTGACTGGGCAAATGACCCAGCTTATAGTAAATCTGTAACAGGGTACACAATTTTGTTAGCTGGAGCAGCAATCAGCTGGAAGAGTAAAAGGCAGTCTGTTGTAGTCACCTCCACAATAGAAGCTGAATACATTGCAGTGTTCGAGACATGAAGGAGGTGGAATGGTTTGTACATTTCTCTAAATGAGATCAAGTGTTCTGAATTTGTTAGACTACCCTGCAGGTCAATGCTGACAACACAGGTGCCATTGAGATTATTGAGAAAAAGGGTGTATCAGAAAAAACCAAACAATTCAGAGTTCACTATCATAAAGTCAGGCACAGTGTCTTGAATGGTTTTCTTAATCCAACTGATGATAATGCTGCAGACATTTTAACTAAAGTTCTTAGCGATATTAAAAAAGAGTTTCAGAGACATGTTAGGATTAAAATAAGTATTATTTCATGTTGGACTACCTGACTGTCAAATTTTGTCTCATTTGTGTTCTTATGTTTAATAATGTACTTTTGCAATGATAAACTGATAAGTTTTCTACCAAGGGGAAGTGTTGTAATTAGGTTTACATAATGCAGTGACCATCATTCAAATTCAGCGCCGTTTCCAGAGCTCTCGGAAGCCAAAACTTTGTAGCATATGCTTCTCTTCTCTGTATGTACTTGTGGAGTGCAAAAAATATCTCTGCAAGAGAAGAATGTAGTGTGACAGTAGTGCCATGCTGTCTGCATATTGTGTTCTTGTGTTTTCTGTAATACATTTATCAATAGTGATGATGTGTGTATTTTAATTCAACCGCCCACCCATCTCCATGTGTCAATACTCGCTGCACAGGTGAAATTTACAACATTTTTCCTTTTTGTAGTTGTTGTGCAATGGATGTGAGGTCTTAAAGGTTTTCCACAACTGCCTTAGCTATCTTGTCCGGTGACTGTTTGTACTTCTTCCAACTTATTCTGTTCTTGTATGTTTCCTTGACTGCTGGCTTCACTTAATGAAACTCTCATTTGTGATGATATCCTCTGGGAGAGGTATTTGACACAAATGTTTGGCAGGGTCTTAATCCAACCTAACATTCCTTTTACAAATTGGTTCTTCGAAACTGCTGGTGTGTGTTATCTAAGTAAAAGTAGATATTTGTAAGAAATATTGTGGATCTGTTTTGTGACTCAAATTTCTTCAGCTGTTGATGTCTCTCAAAAATATTGATGGATGCCTAAAAGGCAGTGAACTTCATGGTATTCTTTTATCCACTGTCTCATGATCAGATGGACTTAGGAACATAGGGACTGTAACTGAATTCAATGTGTCTCAAAAATATTGATGGATGCCTAAAAGGTGGTGAACTCTGTGGCAATCTTTTATCCATAGTCTCATGATCAGATGGACCTTAGGAACATAGGGACTGTAACTGAACTCTTGGCTGAGTGTAAAACAGCTTCTTAGTAACCTGATTGAAGCTACACCAGTGTCAGTATTTTGTAGCACTCAGTGTCATGTAGCTACCACAGTTGTGTGCCACATTCAAGAACAGGGTTATCTTAATATAGTAAACACTGTTATTCTATGGACACAACACACATGACTTGCAGAACTAAACTACCTCCTGAACAGAGGGCAGTAGAGTTTATAATGTATTAACTCAACAATTGACATGTTAACATGAAGCTTCCAGAAACTTCTGGAAGTATTTAATATTAAATTACAAATACTGGCAAGAGCTGGGACCTAGAAGTCACTAGTCAGTAACTCTGCTACTCCATCCCAGATGATGCAGTCCGCCACAATATATTATAAGGAAAAAAGCTTAAGGTGTATCATAGACAAATACAGCACTATTTCCTTCACATTTTTTTACATACATGAACAACACCTACTAACATTGACTGCAAATAGTACAAAATACATTGCACTGATTAAAAAAAAATGTAAATGATCAAACTGTTGCCATAATTTGCACTAAGAATGTGCACTATTATTTTAAAACTGATTTATTCCATATCATATCAAGAGGTTACTCTTATGATCACAGAATATTCAGCTAATTAACGTATTTGATCTCAGTACTTAATTGAAAAATCATACAATAACTTTTCGATGATCCAAGAGGTTTTATTATTTTCTTTGGTGGTTGAGTTGGCCAAAGTGTGCCAGATGGTATTTAGTTTGTTTTACTGTCACAGGTTTTGTTTGAGGCTGTATTTTTAAAATCCAGAAAGAAAGAGTTAAATTTATTTGCTAGTGATTCCTGTTACTCAGTTTATATAATTCCCTCCAAATACTTTTTCAGGACAGTAACATTTGGTTTGCTGATGAAGACCACGATGAAGATTTAAATTAGGGTGATAGAGCAGAGATATAAATTGCAAACTGCTCTCTGTAAGACATAATGATATCTGACAAATTTAAAAAAGTGTTTATTTCAGATAAGTATCTTGCTGAATTATATTACTTTAATGGTGACTGAGAATATGAAAGAAACAGTGAAAATAGATTGTAGGAAATTAATCTTTCTCATGTTCAATTTGAAGTCATGAGCAAGAATTAGCGTACACTGAGTGGAAGCTGAAGTAGCTTTAGTTGGAAACTCCAACTTTTTTTTGTCACATTTCTTCAAGAAGCTTGGAAAAATATTTCTGTAACAAGCTAAAGCCATCAAATCCTAATCTGTGCATCATGCTGATTGGTTATGACTTCATGTTTGAAGTAAACAATTGCTTACAATTCTTATACCAGTTTGTACTGATTAGGGTACAGTCTTCTTCAGTGAAGCGTGTTTATAAAAGTTTTACTGATTTCCTTATAAGACAGAGAGAGTATATAGAGTATAGTCACAGTAAACAGCCAGAGTAAAATCCGTATAAAATATGATTCAATAGTTGACATATGTGCTTTATTAAATGGGTAATTTTGTGGAAGCATATTAATGCAGAATAAATAAAGTCAAAAATATGTTGCCTTAGAATAGGTATTTTATGGCTGTACAAGAACTGCCAGATTTGCAAACAGAACATGGTCAGTTTGCTATAACATACAGTAAAGGCACAAATGAAGGCAGGAAATCAATAATTTTCCTGGAACACAAAAATTATTGTTCTACCAAGACAAGAAATATTGCACTGTAAAATGACTTTATCTGTCATTACGTAATATGTCATATGAATGAAAGCTTTAGCTTCCTCACCAAAAGTACCATAGTTAGATACTTGCAAAAAGCATTGCTACATTTATTTCGAGTTTTTCAGTCAAGAAAGTCTTACTGAATACAAAATGAAACTAGGTTTTTATCTGTAAAATAAAAATAACTAGGTTTTATAAATGGATAGTGTGGTGTTTTATCCCAAACCAGTTTTATGAAAATTGCTGCTTTACAAGAATATCAATTAAAAAAAAGATCTTAATGTATTCACTATGTACAAAACATTTCATTATTCAACTGTGAGATTTGTAGTTGTCTTCTGTAAACCAAAGATTAATTGAAAATATCTGTGTGTTTCAATCAAATGAGAGTGTTAAAATAGTTGTAATATAGTTGTTGAAATAAAAGTGTGAAGCAAAAGATGGAGGGTGATCTTTTCCCCTTATGAAACAGTGACCTTTCAGCTGCTTAATAAGAGTTATAATGTTCTTCTGTAATGAGATTTGTTGCCACTGGTGAGTGTGAATATCATTTTATACATTGTAGAGATTTGTTGGAACAAAGAGTAAATAATCATGCTGTTGAGAGCCCTCATAATTATGGACCTGATATATACACTCAGCATTATTTATTTATTATTTATTTTTTAAATGGAATCATCTTGCTTTCACCTGTCAGCATTTTATTTTTTTGGTTGCAATTTCGACAATATGCCATTTTCAGGCATAATACATTGTAATGAGAACATCGTAAAGTGTGAATGACAACTTATGTGAGCAATTTTATGGTTTGTTGACATTTGTATACTTACAAGATTTCAATATATAGGTTTAAGTTAGGCGGAGATAACAATATATTATGCGCATCACAGAACAACTAGTCAGTGATACAAGTCAATATTTCATTTCATGTACTGCAGCGAATTGTATATATCACAGTAGGTTGACACTAAAGATGTGCTCTTATATTTGAGTTAAATGTGTTTGATTTGCATATTACATTTTTACCTCTGCCTAAGTTAAACCTAAATGTCAAAATCTTATAAGTATACAATAGTTAACAAACTACAAAATTTATTGTATGTACTGTCATTCCCACTTTGCATTCTTCTCATTATGTTTTATTATGTTTTGTAGATGCTTGAAAATGACATAATGCTGAAATTGGAACTGTAAAATAAAACACTAACAGGCGAAAGCAAGATGACTTCATTTTAAAAAATTACCAATATGACAAAATATTTTTTTATGCTTATCCATCTTGATGGATAGAATCTAATGTTGCACTACCGTAGAACCAATAAGGAAAAATTGACAGTGACTACTTATACCAAAAATTGTGTTAAGTCCTAGGACCTACAAATTAATGAATATTGCATTTAACAGTTGTTTGAATGCTGGGCAGATTAGGAAATACACAAGCTTGTAGTGCTGTTTACAGGCAACCATCAGAAAGTTTGTTAAAATCCATAAAGCAGCTGGAGATAGTTTTAGTAAAATTATGCATAATTAATCATAGAATAATTGTTTATGTGTGCTTTGATGTTTATTTGATGTTAGATAGTGTGGACTGAGTACACCTATAATTTTTGATGTCCAGCTTTGAATTATTTACTACAGAAAATTTACTACAAGGTCTGAAGCATGTAACAACAGCAAATGACAGTTTGTTTTTAGTCCTCAAAACCTGCAGTGATTATATGCAAAACCTGTAGTCTATGACTGTGAAGGTTCAATGTTAGCAATTAAATATACTGAACATTAATGACCAGATCATAGAAGTGTTGTATTGCAGTGTTAAAAACAATGACTTGGTCACAGAGTTGAGAGAGAAATTATCTGAAAAGGCTGGGGATGAAGTGTAGATGGAAAATTTCACACTTTCTTAAACAATGTAACTCCTGGGACATAAGTATTTTATACAAGGAAGAGAGATCTCTAATTCAGATAACAAGCCCAAATATGATTTGAAATTCCACTACCAGAAATATAGTAAAATCTTTCAGTCTGTTGTTAAAAAACCAAACTAATGCACTATGAACAAAAAGATTAATAGATAACTCACTCCAAAAGCAAGGCAAACAAAATCTGGAACATTATTAAGCAGGAAACAAAATGTAATAGGTGTCAATAAGAAGGTTTTGGGTACGCAGCTCTCCACTGGAAGTGAGTGGATGTGTAGATGATGTGGGCGACCAGTTTGTTGCTAAAACCCTTCATTAACAATCATAAAGAAACAAATCAATGTGTCATTAGCAGGTGCTGGGTGATGTTCCTAGGACCAAGCATGCTGGTATGAATATGCCAATGCAGGCATTCGTCATGGTTGATGGTATACAGCTTTTGCTACCTCCACATTGCAGCTGCTTGGCTGAGTTAGAATTTTTTTGGGTTCATAAAATGTTTATTTTTATCTGTTATTACTTTTACATTGTAATTTCAGGTACAGGCACGTTCCATGACCTTGGAGATTTGCTCCACAATTTGGTCCTACAGAACTTGATGTGTAAATAAATAATAAAAAGCAAAGCAGTGATGCATTGACTGATAGCTCGGCAAGTTAGGCTTGTCTAGTCGGACTGTCTGGATGATGAACGTGGAACTGAAAAATGTTAGAAGTAGTCACAATCAAGCTACAGTAGTCCATTACGAACAGTACTGTAAGGTGCTTAAAAAATTTATTAGGAAGGCAAAGAGTATGTGGTATGCAAATAGAACAGCTAATTCACAGGATAAAATTAAAACCATATGGTCAGTTTGAAGGGAGTGTCTGGTCAGCAGCACGGCTTTGACGATATAAAGTTAGTTTGTAGTAAAAATATTTCTGTTACTGATAAATATATGTACAGTATTTAACAATCATTTTCTGAGCATTTCTGGTGAATTAAATAAAGAATTAGTTTCTACGGGGAATCATAACTCTCTTGGCAAATGCCTTTCCGAGATTGATGTCTGAAATAGTCCTATGTGGTATAGGCAAGGGGGAGATTGAGTCAATAATTAAAGCACTGAAGACTAAGGACTCTCATGGGTATGATTGAGTGCTTAGCAGAATATTTAAGTAATGTGCTGCACATGTTAACCCTGTATTTAGCCATATTTGTAATTTTTCCTTTAGGAATGGTCAGTTTTCCGAATGATTGAAGTACTCAATAGTAAAGCCGCTTATTAAAAAGGGAGAAAGGGATAATGTGGACAATTTTGGAGCTATTTCTATGCAATCAGCGTTTGCTAAAGTTATTGAAAAGGCTGTGTATGTAAGGATAATTGATCATTTTATATCACACAATTTGCTAACAAATGTACAGTTCGGCTTTAGAAGTAATTTAACAATGAGAGTGCTATATTCTCTTTTCTCTGTGAGGTACTGGTTTGGTTAAATAAAAGGTGTCAAATGCTATGTGTATTTTTTGATTTAACTAAGGCGTTTGATTGCGTTGATCACAAAATATTGCTCCAGAAGCTGGCCCATTACGGAATATGGGGAGTAGTTCACATTTGGTTCACCTGTTACTTCAGCAACAAACAGCAAAACGTTATTATTCACACTGTTAAGAATGGCTGTGTTGTTTGGTCTGAGTGGGGTACGGTCAAGTAGGGGGTGCCCCAAGGATCAGTGTTGGGGCCACTCCTGTTCCTTAAATATTTATATAAATGATATGCCCTCTAGTTTTACGGATGACTCTAAAATATTTCTGTTTGCTGATGACACTAGCTTGGTAGTCAAGGATGTTGTGTGCGACATTAGTTTGGTTTCAAATAGTGCAGTTCATGGCATAAGTTCATGGCTTGTAGAAAATAAACTAATGCTAAATCACAGAAAGACTCAATTTTTACAGTTTCTAATACACAATTCAATGAAACTCGACGTTTTAATTTCACGGAATGGGCTTATGATTAGCGAAACTGAACAATTCAAATTTCTTGGTGTTCAGATAGTAAACTGTAGTGGAAAGCCCACGTTCGGGATCATGTTCAATACTTAATGCTGCCATTTTTTACTGTTAGAATAGTAGAAGAAGTAAGTGATCATTTGACACGAAAATTAGTCTACTTTTCTTATATTCATTGGCTTATGTCGTATGGTATTATATTTTGGGGTAACTCTTCCCATTCTAAAAGGATATTGTTGGGCGCTTTGGGCAATAAGTGATGTCTTTGAAGGCATAATATATAAGCAGATGTATGAGTACCTAGAACTAAATGGTATGTTAAGTGCATCACAGTTTGGTTACAGAAAAGGAAGGTCAGCTATACATGCCATAGAGCTCTTAGTCAGAGACATTCTAGCAGCATTTGAGGACCATGCGCACACACAGGTAACCTTATGTGATCTGAGCAAAGCTTTTGACTGTGTTGACCACTCACTTCTGCTCTCTAAACTTGAGTACTATGGAATATGGGATAAAAGTTTAAAACTCATCAAATCATACCTCAATAAAAGGAAACAGGTGGTGAGTTCAGGAAGTCATCTGTCAAACATACTCGAGGTTCAACATGGAGTGCCACAGGGATCTAAATTGGGACCACTTCTTTTCCTTGTACACACAAATGACTTAACAGGAAATATAGATGTAAAGACATATATGTATGCAGATGATACAACTTTTCTATCTGTAAACCATGTACTTGATAACCTTGTAAGTGATATGAAATTGGCAAAAGAAAATGCAACATCATGGTTTAATGCCAACGGTCTGCTATTAAATGAGGAAAAGAGCCAGAATATGTGGTTTAGTCTATCAAAGACTACAAAAATAGAAAAACAAAAGGCAAAGTTTTTAGGTATTGTACTTGACAACAGTCTAACATGGAACTCTCATGTTGATCACATAGTGGTTAGGTTGTCAAGAGTTATATATTTGTTGAAGAGACTGATGTGTTGTGTGACATTTGAGTACATAACGACAGTGTACTTTGCCTTTTTTCAATCTGTTTTAAGGTATGGGTTAATACTCTGGGGAAACAGCAGAAAAATAAATGAAATTATGGTGATCCAGAAGAAAGCAATCAGGTAGATAATAGAACACATTGTAAACCATTGTTCATTAAATATAGAATTTTAACAGTTATTAATTTATATATTCTTGACAGTGTTACTACATACTTGCTGAACTACCTAATTTAAGTGTAACAAATGAAAGGCATGACTACTATACAAGAACGTATACTTCTCTGCTGTAACCACAAAATAGATTAGCTAAAACTAACAATAGTCATAAGTATATGGCAATTAAAATATATAACAAATTGTCTAAAAATGGGTCAACAAGCCTTATTTAAAGACAATGTTCATAACTTCTTGTTAGCTAATCCATTCTATTCATTAGAAGAATTTTTAGAAATGCACAATATCAACTTCAATATGTAAAAATTTATTTTGTAAAATTAATAGGTTAAGTGAACTAACAAAGTCTATTGCATGTAACAATGCTGAATGACCAATAAAGAATCTGAATCTGAATGTAAGTTCACGAACCTCTTGTCGACCGCTGTTCACTAGTCTGCTTATTTTGACATTGGCCTCTCAATATATATTTTCTTTACTGTAATTGCTTATTAAAAATATCAGCTTATTCCCAAGAATACGCAGCTTTCACTCAGTTAATACTTGGCAGAAATAGAACCTGCATTTGGATCGCACTTCCTTAACTCTTGTGCAGAAAGGTGTGCTGTATACTGCTGCATCCATTTTCAGTAAGCTACCGCAAGAATTCAAAAATCATAGCAGTAATCCACGCACTTTAAAATCAAAACTGAAGAGTTTCCTCATGGGTCACTCCTATTCTGTCAAGGAGTTCCTTGAAAAATGAAGCTGATACTTAGGTTGTATTGTTTGCGTTTACTTAAACTTATGGCTTGACCTTTTTTTGGGTTTATAAACATTTTATTTTTATCTGTTATTATTTTTACGTAGTAATTTCATGTACTGACCTTGGAGATTTACTCCTCAGTTTGATCCTACGGAACTTGACATGTACATAAATCATAAAAAGCAGAGCAGTGATGCATTGACCGATAGCTGGGCAAAGCAGGCTTGTCTACTAGGATTGCCAGGATGATGAACTTGGAACTGTTGGGTGGAGAGTGGCTTCTGGCTGACAGGACTGTGAACAGTCAGGCAACAGTCAATGGTTTGCATCATGATGATGCCTGTGTCGGCTGCATCATGAATATGGCATCAATTGGAACAGGTTGGTTGCCATTACATGACACAACTGTACTGGGCAGGATCTGGAATGGCAGCTCTGCCAGGTAGGTTAAAGAGTAGCTGGTCCTTAGGCCACCAGGTGGTGGGTACCAGGAAAGAAGGTACTGAAATGCACCATTGTGCACCATTTACCAACATCCCTTCGCCCTGCAATTCTATTTGCTTGTGCCACTGAAATGATTTTGTTTGTAGCAGATGCATAAAACAACTACCAACTGTAGTACTGACAATGACTAGTTTGTTCATAGCAGATGCAAATGACAACTACTCATTCTAGTACCGACAATAGCCAGTGTGATCCATCTTTTGCAAGAATTCAGTTTCACTTGTAATGACCTCTCTGGGGCATTTGGTCACCAGCTGCTCAGAGTGAAACAGAGTGTGCTCAAATGACTCAGGGATGTGTGTGTCTATTTTGTATGGTAGATGGTGACTTGCCCAATTTGGAACTGCAGTAATTGTGTGGTGGTGAGTAGGTCGTGTGACTTTCTGTTAGGCGATATCAATAGCATTTCGTTTACCTGTAAGTGCACAAATTTCTGCAGTGTTTCCCATGCTAGTGGGTAAGTGTGAGTGGTTGAGTGGTGAAACACTCTAACTGAAATCCTTACACATTAGAAATATCTGCACCCGAAAACTGAACCCAGTCTCTTCTTGCATTTTGCCGATGCTGACCATATGGTTGTACGTTTGTAAGGACTGTTCGTCTATTGTTGCTAACAATTCTAATGATGGCGGTAACTTGGTTCAAACTTTACATAGCCCATCTGAAATGGTCCCTGTGATAAGAGTATCATGATTGGATGGCCATGGGAGAGGTGGGGAAGTGTTTGCTGTGGTTCTGTGGTTCCACTGTCACGTCAGTGATATTTTCGGTAAGAGTGCACAAGAATGTCATCGTGGTCAGCTGGGTGTCAACTTTATCTAGATGGTCCTTGATAATACCGAAGTTGTGATTTACTGTGTCTGTCAATTCCTATATATGGCTCATGAGAGTGGCACCCATGGTATGTAATAACCAGGTCTAATTCACTGTGTCCTTTTCAAGACTTGGAGGCTGTGTGGTGTGCAATTCAATCATCCCCTGGTTTCCTTTCCTGTCTACTTGTACTTGTTGAAACTCCATTTTTATCCATTCTAAGTATTCCTCATTGGTGGTGCCAAATACTGTCTAGGATTCTTCCATTTGTCTCTAGCCATCCGCTCTTTTGTCAAACCTATGGGACTAATTCCGTGGTTTGGCACAGCTGCTCCTACAAGTATATGAAGGCTGATATTCCCCTTGAGTGTTGTTCATCCCATTCTTGCCTTACATCATGAAATCTATTTCTTAAAAGTATCTTCAAGTCGCTGAATTTCATTTTCTACTGCCTATACAGTATAGTTCACATGTAATGTCTACTGATGTTCTGACAGCACTTCGTCCATTTGGTGTGTGAATAGCTTCCTACCACTCAGAGGACATTCCTCGAGTACTTCTGCCAATTTGTACCTGCCCAGCAGGGTCAGGAACACTGTAATGATGAGACCACTTGTTTTGACAGTCCCCTTTGCTTTGCGTTCGACGACTGGAGCTGGAACTGCTATCTCCTGTTGTACATGAACTGATCTCTTGTTGTGTCTGGTCCAAGACCTATGGGAAGAGAAATTTCCCTGTTAGTTTGTCTGTCCTTTTCAAATCCCAAGAGAATAGGGATTGGTTCGAATAACTGCAGGTACATTCTGCTTCACTTAACTAGTTTTACTTTTCTTCCTCGTTTTTCCTCCAACCAATTCCCTTCTCCCTCTGAAAGGACCTGGCAGCAATTGAGGCAGTGGTTTCTGTTCACCCTGAAATGGGCGAAATCTTCCACTGTGTTTTGGGCCAGAATCTGTAATTTGACATCTAAACCAGAGACATCATCTTGACTACCTGCTAATGTGAAATGAACTTGTAAGATTTTCTTTTTGGCACGGAAGGATTAGATAACTCTACCCATTGCCCGACATGGTACTAGGGAATTTTGCCTCTGCCATGGGCGCCTCCATGTCATTCAAGAGCATTTACATTAATCGTTAAGTCGATACTTTTTAACATTTTAGCAAAATTTCGAGTGCAGGGTAGATCGGAAGTAGCTTTGCATAATTCGAAAAATCGCAATAAGCTTGTCTTTTTGTGGATGTTCCAGTTGTATGTTGCTACTGCATGTAATAGTAGAGCATCCCACTAATTACGGCTACTATTAACGTAGTGTCTTTCCTGTCATTTGGTGTATTGCATTCCAGCAGTTGGCAGGCTTTCTGTGCTGCTATCCGATAGCGTGTCTGACTTGACTTGTTGAACTTGGAATGCATTTTTGTGTGAATGTGACGGTAAACAGATAATGATCTCATTTTTTTCATTCAGAAGGGGGTCCGTGCGAGCGCATCTTTGGAAAGTTCAGTAGATTCATTGGGACATGTGCGCAAGGTCATCAACCCAAATGGGTTGAGTACTTGGAATCTTTTGAACAGGTGGTAAACAATATTCGTTTGAATAACACACAATTCACTCTAGGTTATCTGATAAGTAACTCCAAAGAGAAGGCTAAATGGCACAGCCCACTGCTGAGGATATGCAGAGAAGAGTGTTCCTGGGAGGAAAAGGTAAGGAAAGAGTTAGTTAAACTCATACAATAGGCTTACTTTCGTAGACTGCACTATGATGTGAAGCTGAGACAAGTTCAAAAATACCAAGTAAGAACTCACCTGAAGCCAGGGGTTGTGGCAAGGGGGGGGGGGGCTATAGCCCCCCCCCCCCCATGGAGTATCATATTACACTGGATAAATGACTTAAGAAATCAGCGAATATATTACTCCAACAGATTCATTTTTTAAATAATTATGTTGCAGTATAGGTTGCAATGTATTCCAAACACATTTTAACAAATGAATATGACCGGCAAGTAGCTTACTACATAAACCAATAAATATCACTTAACCTAAAATATGTGTCTTATTATTTATAATACACATTTTTTACCCTGAACTCCAAAACAGTTATCAAAAACTACTTTAAGCAACACCAAATTTTAGCAGTTTGTCGGAAGAGGACACCAACTCTCCTTTTGTTAAGCCATATTCCGATCCCCCCCGATCGACTTCTAGAATCGTCCCTGCCTGAAGCCAACACTTCTACACAAAAAAATTGTTAGTGGCAGCACTTATATACTGGTCCTTATAGGACTGTAAAAGTGCCACATCCTGGAAGTTATCTTTTGCTTCCATAGCTATGTGGTCAGTGCAGATGGCTGCCATGCAAAGGACCGGAGTTCGATTCCTGGTACTGCCAAGGATTTTTCCTCAGTGGGAGGACGGATACGAAGTGTACTCAGCCTCCTGATGCCAACCGAGGGGCTACTTCACTAAACAGTAGCGGCTCTGCGGTCTGGAAAGTCTGCAAAAACAATCAGGAGGGAGGTGTGCTGACCACATGCTCCTCTGACACCGCATCTGCATGGTGCTGCATGGCAAAGACATCCCTTGAGCCTCCATGGCCTGGTGAGGAGCTTGTTATCTTAACAGTACAGCAGAGTCTCGCTAATCCGAATATTCGGTTAATCCGAACATGAAAAATGTTGGTCTAAGTGTGGAAAACTGTGCAGTAAATTGCTGTACATACACACTATTTTAATTTACACAGTACAGTAAACATGTATTAGAAAAATTGCCAAGAAAACATTAGGTTTAAACAATGCATAACAATGAAATAAAATCTGTCAAACTTACTAATATACAGCAAACATTTTATCCCTACTTTTTAGGTGACAAAAACTGTCATTGTTTTTTGGCATATTGAAGACAGTCTGTTATATGACGCATAGTTGCGCCATCGTCTCATAAACATCATATCATCAGGTGTAGTAGTGGTCTCTTGCACCAAATAACGTAGCGCGAGGTCAAGGGCTTCTGCTGCGTCACTGTGTGGCACCAGCACTCCTTTGTCGCTTGCAGGCTCGTTGTCACGTCCGTCACAGCAGTCCACTTCTTCCTGGTCTTGAGTCAAAGCAGCGACTAAATCAGCGTCAGTAAGGTTCTCCACACATGCCCCATCCGCTGTCATCCTCTCATCTATGTCTCCTTCACTAGCTTCTTCACATCCACGGATTGTCTGTATCATTTGTAGTAAATTTTCCTCTTCATTTTCAACTAGGTTGTCCTGAAATTCAAGACAGGCCCACAGTTTTATCCGCGATTTTCACAGAGTATTTTCTGAAATATTCTGCCATGCCTCAGCGGCCCAATAAACAACATCCTTCAAATTGGTCTTCGTTATTTTGTCCACTAAAGGAACGCTATCATCTCGGATCAGCATTCTTAAAAATTGTTTTCTATAAATCAGCTTTAATATTTGCAGTTCACCCTGGTTCATCGGCTGTAGAAGTGGTGTAACATTCGGCAGCAAAAACTTCGCCATAATTTCTCCATCACATAATTCCTCAGTGCTGGGGTGAGATGGCACGTTATCAATCAAAAGGATTGCACGGGGAGACAAATGATTTTCCTTAGAAAACCGTCGAACAGAGAAACAAACTGGCCGTGAAACCATTCTTTGAACAGCTTACTATCCATCCATGCTTTTTTCTGGTTACGATAATATACGGGCTGGGATTTCATGTTGCAGTTTTTAAAAGCTCTGGGCCTATTAGATTTGCCGCTCAGCGTTAAAGACAGCTTGTGATTACCAGCAGCGTTGCTGCACGCTAATAAAGTCACACGATCTTCGCACATTTTAAAACTAGGAGCATGGTATTCTGCTTTTGAAGCCAAGCTTTTTGTTGGCAGTGCTCTAAAATTAAGGCCAGTCTCGTAGCGTTATAAATTTGTTGGGGAGAATATTTTCCCTCTCTTATCATTTTTTTCAAAGTTACCCAAGTATTCCTTCGCTGCATCATGGTCAGAAAAAAGCTTCTCTCCAGTAATTGTTAGCTGACGGATTCCATGACTTTTTTTTTTTTAATCTGTCCAACCAACCTGTACTCGCAGTAAAAGACTTATCACCATTCATTAATTTGTTCAGGTAAACAGCCTTCTCCTGAACCAGTACTCCACTCAAAGGAGTTTCCCTTTCTCTTTCTTGCATAAACGAAAGCAAAAGAGCTTCATCCACTTTATCGTCCTGAGACTGTTTCAAAGTCTGCCGAATTTCGAGTGTTTTTCCCGAAGACGTTCTTCTTCCAGCCACAAATGGTTGCTTTACCAACAGCCAGTTCCGTTGCCAGTTTAGATACATTCTCACCATTGTCTATCCGCTTCAAAGCATTTAGTTTTTCTTTGAGAGTTAACGTTGTATGTCTCCGTTTACTCATGACGAAAATACGTACACCACTACACCTGAACTAATACAATACTACTCTTACGCGTGCCAGCGATCGGTAACTAACAAAACCAAGCGCTTTGCGAGCCAACTGGCAGTGCACCGACTTCAGACTCTACAAAGGTCTCAACAATTCACAACAACAAGGGCAAGGAGTGAGAGTGAACCATTGTTCCCGCACTTGTTCCCATTTGTTACCATGGTGTACCTAATTATCTGCTTGGTATGCTTCATTCTAGAAACTCGTCACCGTAATTCCGGCAAATCCGAACAAATCGGTAATCCGAACAGTGTCCGGTCCCAATTAGTTCGGATTAATGGGACTACTGTAATAAAATAAATGGGCTATATCCTCATCAAGACTTGAAAGAGGATATTCGAAGTAGTTGATCTTATTTTTGTATATATGGAAGTGGCAAAAGTCATGGGATAGCAATATGCACATACACTATGTGATCAAAAGTATCTGCACATCTCCAAAAACATACCTTTTTCGTATCAGGTGCATTGTGCTGCCACCTACTGTCAGGTGCTCCATATCAGCGACTCAGTAGTCATTAGACATAACTCAGTAGTCATTAGACATTTTGAGAGAGCAGAATGGGGCACTCTGTGGAACTCATGGCCTTCGAATGTGGTCAGGTTATTGTGTGTCACTTGTGTCATACGTCTGTATGTGAGATTTCCACACTCCTAAACCTCCCTAGGTCCACTGTTTCTGATGTGATAGTGACGTGGAAACGTGAAGGGACACAAAAGCATACAGACCGACCTCATCTGTTGACTGACGGAGACCGCCATCAGTTGAAGGGACTCATAATGTGTAATAGGCAGACATCTATCCATACCCTCACATAGGAATTCCAAACTGCATCAGGAGCCACTGCAAATACTATGACAGGCGGGAGGTGAGAAACTTGGATTTCATGGTCGAGTGGCTGCTCATAAGCCACACATCACGCTGGTAAATGACAAACAACACCTCAGTTGGTGTAAGGAGCGTAAACATTGGACGATTGAACGGTGGAAAAATGTTGTGTGGAGTGACGAATCACGGTACACAATGTGGCGATCCAATGGTTGGGTGTGGGTATGGCGGATGCCCAGTGAACGTCATCTGCCAGCGGGTGTAGCGCCAACAGTAAAATTCGGAGGCAGTGATGTTATGGTGTGGTCGTGTTTTTCATGAAGGGGGCTTACTCCCCTTGCTGTTTTGCGTGGCACTATCACAGCACAGGCCTACATTGATGTTTTAAGCACCATCTTGCTTCCCACTGTTGAAGAGCAATTTGGGGATGGCGATTGCATCTTTCAATACGATCAAGCATCTGTTCATAATGCACGGCCTGTGGCGGAGTTGTTACATGACAATAATATCCCTGTAATGGACTGGTTTGCACAGTCCTGACCTGAATACTATAGAACACCTTTGGGATGTTTTGGAATGCCGACTTTGTGCCAGACTTCACCGATTGACATCAATACCTCTCCTCAGTGCAGCACTCCATGAAGAATGGGTTGCCATTCCCAAAGAAAACTTCTAGCACCAGATTGAACGTATGCCTGCGAGAGTGGAAGCTGTCATCAAGGTTAAGGTTGGACTAACACCACATTGAGTTCCAGCATTACCGATGGAGGGCGCCACGAACTTGTAAGTCATTTTCAGCCAGGTGTCCGGATACTTTTGATCACATAGTGTATGCAGATGGTGGCAGCATCACATACACCCAGAAGGAAAAGGGCCATGCAGTGGCGGAGCTGTCATTTGTCCTCAGGTGATTCATGTGGCAAGGTTTCTGACATCATTATGGCTGCAGGATGGGAATCAACAGACTCTGCATGCGGAATAGTAGTTGCAGCTAGATTCTGGGCCATTCCATTTTGGGAATCATTTGGGAATTCAATATTACGAGATCCACAGTGTCAAGAGTGTGTTGAGAATACCAAATTTCAGGCATTACCTCTTACTACAGAAAACGCAATGCAGCAGCTTTTTGTAGAGTTGTCAGCCGGGTGGAGTGGCCGAGCGGTTCTAGGCACTTCAGTCTGGAACCTTGCGACTGCTACGAATCCTGCCCCGGGCATGGCTGTGTGTGATGTCCTTATGTTGGTTATGTGTAATTAGTTCTAAGTTCTAGGGGACTGATGACCTGAGATGTTAAGCCCCATAATGCTCAGAGCCATTTGAACCATTTTTTTTTTGTAGAGTTGTCAGTGGTGTAGGGTGCATAATAATTGTGTGTTATTTATGGTTGTTCAAAGCGGAGATCCAGCAAAAAAATACGTAAAAACTTATTATAGATCAAGTGAACATTTTAGAGACTTTGACACATTAAGCCACAATATTCGGAAGCGGCAGCAGTCGAACAAGGAGCCCAATGAAATAATTTGGAAGTTTGTGGTAAGTTCCTATGCGACCAAACTGCCGAGGTCATCGGTCCCTAGGCTTACACACTACTTAATCAGACTTAAACTAACGTACACAAGGACAACACACACACATACACACACCCATGCCCAAGGGAGAGGCTGATGACCAGCGGACTTCGCACAGCAGCACTCTGCACTTCAACAGATTGACGACTGAGTACATGGGTAATCCTTCCAAGGAGAACAACGACCAGTGAAGTTCGCACATCAGCGATCAATGCTCCAGGAAATGTCATCTTATTGAACTCAAGTGCGTGACGTATCTGGCGATGAGAAGGACGACAGGGCAATGCTCGACCACGCCAGCATAGGAGTAAATCAAACAAAGCTGGCATGTGTGTCGACATTGGTCATGACCCTGCTCAACATGAGAAGTGTAGATCAACAAATGAAGAGTCAATCGTCGACATAGAAACTTCACGACATTGGTGAAAACACCGAAAAAATATCTCCGACAAACAGGCATCACAGGGTCGTTTGAGAGGAGGCAGAAGAGACGAAGAAACGTTGCCTAGATGGATAGCCAGAGGATGTCATAGTTCGCTGCAACGACTTAGCCGCTACACTGCTCGACAGAAGGTGTCGGTACCGAGCCAATAGGTCAACGCAGAAGCTGCCATTCCAGATGTTACCAGAAAGAAGTTCATGTGGTATTTACCCAGGTGGCTGGTGAGGACGAAGGGACTGCAACCTCACCAACTGGGTCACCTGTGAACCTAGGGGTTGATGGCCTCCGCTAGAAGACGTCAAACCTGAGGATCACTGGTTCGATTCCGGGACAGAGCACGCTGTAGGTGCTTGTTAATAACACAATGAGCGAGTTCACAGGGAGAAGACCGCTCTGCTGCAACACGAGCCGTTGCCGCATCAGCAGTCACTGTGATCTGCATGCAACGACTCTGCACCGCTGCCACGAGGAATTGAGCGAGTTAAAACACAATGTATTACTCTGTTATTTAAAGGGTATTGTGTATCAATAAATGACTGATAGTGGAACTACCAATGTTTCACTCACGAATCACCCACTGATCCAAGGAAAGAACCCATTCCACTGCCCAAAAAAATGTCGCTTTCCCTTGCGCCATCCCTGACAAAATAATGACCTTTGCTCCCCTCTGCCACTGACAGTCAGTATCTAGTATCACAAAACTCCGACTCGCTACATATGGTGTCAAATATCCTTGGCTGTATTATGAGGTGTACATGGTAGGGAATTTGTGGTACAAAAAATGCATGACGCCATCGCAAGTGAAGGGCTGTGAACAACTCCAGACAGCAGACAATAACCAGCAGTCAACGGACAGTATTTCACTACATTGGCGAGTTCAGATTGGTCCAAATGTTTCTCCTTTTCAAGTAAAGCTTTCATGGTGTAAAAAACAAACTATCTAAAGGTCTCATTCTTTCAAAGAAATCTGAAACTAGAGAATTTCTTTTTGGATCGCATGAGATGTTCTTGTTATTTTGATTGGAATTATCATCAAATTTCTAATGTTACTTGTTATATAGCTGACTCTATGTTCTTGCGATCATAGGAAGTATATTTCTGGGAACAACCATTTGTTTAACAGGAAAGCATTACAATGACAGGCAGTAAGACACAAGGAGTGTCCACTCACGAGGCTATTTAGAGCCTACTTAATCAGATAGACCAATTGAGGTCTGACATTAATGAATTGTTGAATCGATTGTCCGAGTATAGGTCTACATTTAGTGCAACCCCTCTCATACTAGATTCTTCAACAGCCACCTTTGTGGCTCACTTGTCTGGCAAGTCAAGAGAGGATATAGAAGCATTTTTGTTGATTTGTTAGCAGCTGCTAAACTTGTTTCCTGCTCAGATGAACAGATGTTGCAAATGACGATGTTACGGTTAATTGGGGAAGCTAGGGTGGACGTACTATATCACAAGGAGTTAAAAAATTCATTAATTTTTGAAAAATTTAAACAAGGGTTGCTCAGAAGGTTTAAAAAGCAGAACAGTTGCTGTTTTCATAGGGAGCAGTTGAACACCATGTTCCAAAGACACAATGAAACAATAGAAAGCTTTGTGCATACAATACGAAAAGTTAATAGTAACACTTACCAACTGTCAGCCAGTGATGAAGCCAATAAGTATATTGTACAAGAAGCAGAGAATTGGGCCTTAGATACTTTTTTGTGAGGATTGCCTCCCAAAGCATTGCACTGTGTTAGAACAGCATTTCAAAAGAATTTAACTGATGCAGTCAACATTGCTACAGAATTACAGGAAACACGTCGCGACAATGTACACGGAAAGAAAAAATGTATTTTCCACAGCAGATCATTGTTCCAGATGCGAACAGCAGGGACACATCGCGAAACATTGTCGCCAACCACAGTGTACAAATTGTCAAAGGCTGGACCACATGTATTGTGAGTGTAAAAGTACAGAGAAATTGGGAAGCAGGGGTCCGTTAAACAGGAATGGGAACCCTGGAACTGCTGCTAGGCGTTCCCATTAAAATTCTATGCTATTAGACTGCATGTGAAGGGGGAGGCATTATTAATGGTAAAACACGTAGACTATTAATCGACACTGTGGCTCAGGTGTGTCATAAGTAAACAGTGCACTGAGGTAAAGAGAAACGACCCTCCAAGATATTAGTTAAGGGGTATGGACACAGGTGACATACATTCAGAAGGCTGTTCGTCACTGCCCTTTCACATTGGCAGTGTAAGATTCCATGATTTGTGGAAGTCGTATCAAAGGTAAGTGACGATTATGATGTTATCTTAGGGTTAGATTTTCTGAATAAACATCTGTCCATAATCAACCAAGGGCAAAAATAGTGGAGCTTAGTGGGACATTGTTTCGATTAGGTGACACAGCTGTCAAGGACGCTCAGCTGCAAGATCCCTCTCCCCGGAAAGAGGAATCAATTAAACTGCAAGCAATGTCCTTGAATGTAGATCTGAAGGGATAAAATACCTTTGGTACAGGAAAGCTACTTTGGGTGGACATTAATGCTGCTTTTCCCGCAAACACACTATGCATAGTGGAACTGTTAGAGGAAAATGATGAATTAGGCACAGTGCATTGTTTTGTGCACAGGAGTATATTTTTTACCGCAACACTCGATGGAGTACAGTAGGTACTAGTGCATATGGATAGTTTTGGAATAGAAAACAAGTAGTTACAAAAGACAATGTTAATAGCTAACGTAAGTGCCTTAGAGGAAGATGATTTTGATAATTCAGACGTAGACAATAGCGGCAAACTAGGCACGTACAAAACTGCATTGCGTCAGAAGATATCACCCTTAAAAGGAAATGAATGGGATATGATAGAAGTAGTGTTGGACGAGTTTCAGGATGTGTTTAGTTCACAGGGACCGGTAGCAGCAATGCACAACACACAACATAGTATTCCAACAATATATAACACCCCAATTTTGTAGGAGATCATACAGAGTCCCTCACCAATTACAACTGTTACTTGATGAATTCATAGATTAACAATTAATGGATGGTATAACAGAATATTAAGATTTGCCACGCACCCCAAGACATTATAGATTTTGTTGTGATTACAGGCACTTAAGTAGTGAAACAATTTAGGGCGAGTATCCTTTACAGAATTTCATAGATACCATTGTCCATTTCAGCAACAGTAAATATTTCTCCACAGTTGAATTGAGGAGTGGGTACCATCACAGGGACCAGTAGCAGCAATGCACATCACACAACACAGTATTCCCACAAGATACAACACCCCAATTTTATAGGAGATCATACAGAGTTCCTCACCAATTCCAACTGTTACTTGATGAATTCATAGATTAACAATTAATGGATGGTATAACAGAATATTAAGATTTGCCATGCACCCCAAGACATTATAGATTTTGTTGTGATTACAGGCACTTAAGTAGTGAAACAAATTAGGGCGAGTATCCTTTACAGAATTTCATAGATACCATTGACCATTTCAGCAACGGTAAATATTTCTCCACAGTTGAATTGAGGAGTGGGTACCATCAAATAGAAGTTGCACCACAGGATCAGACATCAAACTCCTTTCTCTACCCCTTCAGGTTACTGGCAATTCTTAAGGATGCCTTTCGGATTAAAAAATGGCCCTGCAACATTCCAAAGATTGCAAGATGGTGTGTTACTGGGCTGAATCCTCGAGAATGCATATACAGGGTGTTACAAAAAGGTATGGCCAAACTTTCAGGAAACATTCCTCACACACAAATAAAGAAAAGATGTTATGTGGACATGTGTCCGGAAACGCTTAATTTCCATGTTAGAGCTCATTTTAGTTTCGTCAGTATGTACTGTACTTCCTCGATTCACCGCCAGTTGGCCCAATTGAAGGAAGGTAATGTTGACTTCGGTGCTTGTGTTGACATGCGACTCATTGCTCTACAGTCCTAGCATCAAGCACATCAGTACGTAGCATCAACAGGTTAGTGTTCATCACGAACGTGGTTTTGCAGTCAGTGCAATGTTTACAAATGCAGAGTTGGCAGATGCCCATTTGATGTATGGATTAGCACGGGGCAATAGCCGTGGCGCGGTACGTTTGTATCGAGATAGATTTCCAGAACAAAGGTGTCCCGACAGGAAGACGTTCGAAGCAATTGATCGGCGTCTTAGGGAGCAGGGAACATTCCAGCCTATGACTCGCGACTGGGGAAGACCTAGAATGACGAGGACACCTGCAATCGACGAGGCAATTCTTCGTGCAGTTGACGATAACCCTAATGTCAGCGTCAGAGAAGTTGCTGCTGTACAAGGTAACGTTGACCACGTCACTGTATGGAGAGTGCTACGGGAGAACTAGTTGTTTCCGTACCATGTACAGCGTGTGCAGGCACTGTCAGCAGCTGATTGGCCTCCACTGGTACACTTCTGCGAATGGTTCATCCAACAATGTGTCAATCCTCATTTCAGTGCAAATGTTCTCTTTACGGAAGAGGCTTCATTCCAACGTGATCAAATTGTAAATTTTCACAATCAACATGTGTGGGCCGACAAGAATCCGCACGCAATTGTGCAATCACGTCATCGACACAGATTTCTGTGAACGTTTGGGCAGTCATTGTTGGTGATGTCTTGATTGGGCCCATGTTCTTCCACCTATGCTCAATGGAGCACGTTATCATGATTTCATATGGAATACTCTACCTGTGCTGCTAGAACATGTGCCTTTACAAGTACGACCCAACATGTGGTTCATGCACGATGGAGCTCCTGCACGTTTTAGTTGAAGTGTTCGTACGCTTCTCAACAACAGATTCGGTGACCGATGGATTGGTAGAGGTGGAGCAATTCCATGGTCTCCATGCCCTCCTGATCTGAACCCTCTTGACTTTCATTTATGGGGGCATTTGAAAGCTCTTGTTTACGCAACCCCGGTGCCAAATGTAGAGACTCTTCGTGCTTGTATTGTGGACAGCTGTAATACAATACGGCATTCTCCAGGGCTGCATCAGCGCATCAGGGATTCCATGCGACAGAGGGTAGATGCATGTATCCTCGCTAATGGAGGACATTTTGAACATTTCCTGTAACAAAGTGTTTGAAGCCACGCTGGTACATTCTGTTGCTGTGTGTTTCCATTCCATGATCAATGTGATTTGAAGAGAAGTAATAAAATGAGCTCTAACATGGAAAGTAAGCGTTTCCGGACACATGTCCACATAACACCTTTTCTTTCTTTGTGTGTGAGGAATGTTTCCTGAAAGTTTGGCCGTACCTTTTTTGTAACACCCTGATGATATAATCGTGCTTTCCAAATACGTCAAAGAGCATGAGATTTACTTACAAGAAGTTTTCCAACGTCTCAGGGACGCTAAATTAACATTAAATTTGGAAAAGTGCTTAGGCCATGTTATTAGTGAACACTGAATCAAAGCCGATCCATGGCTAATAACTGCAGTTAAAGGTTTTCCAACACTGCAATCTATCAAGGAGGCACAGAAATTTATAGGCCTCTTAAATTATCATCGGAAATTTGTACAAGATACAAGACTATGCAGAAGAAATAGCATAACCTATCACTCAGTAATTGAAAAAAAGGTATTAAATTTCAGTGGACAACAGAATATGACAAAGCATTTGAAACACTGAAATACAAATTATACATAGTCCTGTATTAATCTATCCAGATTTCAGCAGAGAATTCATCCTGTCCTGCGACGCATCTGGACATGCAATCGGAGCAGTTTTGGGTCAAAACATTTATGGTGCAGAACATCCAGTAGCCTACACATCCAGACAAATATGGCAGAAAAGAATTACACAACGGAAAAGGAGTTAGGTACTGAGTGTCATCTATGGTATAAAATATTTCAGGTGGTACCTGTATGGGAATAAATTCAAGATAATGACGGACCATGCTGCTCTCAAGTTGTTATTTGGGCTGAAAGATCCACTGAGTCTTTTCATGTGTTGGTCCCTATGCTTCTCAGAAATGGACTTGGAAGTTATTCATAAGCCAGGGAAGAAATATTATTATGCAGATTGTTCTTGTAGAAAGGTAGCGATATTAGAAAGAATAGGTCACTATACAGAAGAAAGGAAAAAATCACAGACTTCATATGCAGGTTGCAAAAGATATGCAACACAACAGTAGTTTTGCCTACAGGATGAGATCCTGTATCGAACAAGCAGACTCAGATCGAGAATCGTGGTTCCCAAACACCACTGATAGAAAGTCATGCAAGATGCCTATGATCATATTCTTTCAGGTCACAGTGGTCAAAGAACTACTGAAAGGTGCATTGCTGAACATTTCTGGTAGGAGGCAAGAAAGCACAATGTAGCACAATATGTGCGCAATTGCATACTGTGCACCCAGCGAGCAAGCTGTTGCTGTCAACATATACTGTTACGAAGACTTCCAGAAGTGTCACACCCACACCAAATAGTAGGAATGGACATTTATGGTCTCTTTAATAAAACACCAGCCAGGAATAGGTACATACTAACGATTAGAAAGCATTTCTCAAGATATCTAACTATAGTAAGCCTCCCTGATCAACAGACAAACGCCATTGTACAGTCTCTGGTCAATAATTGGATTTTAAAATTCGGCATACCAGAAGCACTTATAGCCAACAAAGGCAGTAACTTCATTTCCGAACTTGTGAAACAACTTTGCCGTTTGCTGAAAGTACATAAATTACACACCACACCATTACAACCACAGGCAAACAGATGGACAGAAAGGGTCCACTGCACTAAGTAACTGCTTAGTTACTTTAGCAACAAGTAACACAGGAACTGAGATATCATCTTCAATACTGCATAAGCACTTAAAACGCAAGCTGGTTGAAACGTTTTGAGGGAGTAACAGATATAATGCCACCAACAGTAGCAAATACTGTTCCAAAGAATGCTGGAGCGCAGAAATGGAAGATCGCTGATCCACCAACACAGAACATGCACTCGGGCCATATAAACTTTGGCCACATGCAGTCGATTACACATCTGCAATACAGAATCTACCATTCTAATGAAAATGTAAATAGACTTTGTGTACTATATATTCTAGGGATAATGTAATAACGAGGAGTCAGGTACAGAAAAGGGAATTAACAGAATACACAAAGGGGAATTCTGGGTTTTAAATAATAGGATTAGACGCCATGTGCTTAAATAAGTATGTCATTCAGCAGAATGTATTGATAAGGGTATCCAGGTCATACAAAGTCCACAATAATGTTTCTTTTGCAGTAAAATGACAATTATGTAAGATGCACTTAGCAATACTTTTCATGTTACAGGTATTGCCTCCTACCACGATGGTGTCCTACATCATTGCAGCACTACTTTTCTTGTTTGCAGGTATGAATAACATGAGCTATAGATTACAGGTGCACCAGTTGAGGAGTGCTGTCACTTTTGCTAGACAGGACATGGTGGTACTAACAAATCAGCAATGGACAATAGTATTGGATTATAATCTTTGGCACATAGATAATGAACTTTGAAGGCTAGAGCTAGAATGTAGTACCTTAAACTCAGATGCAAGAAAAGTGGAGATGTTTGATGAGGTAGCAAGTGATTATAAAGCTCTGCGTCAAATAGAAGGATTGATATCACATACAGTCAAACGAACAGGACTACAATTACAAAAACGGTTCAAATGGCTCTAAGCACTATGGGCCTTAACATCTGAGGTCACCAGTCCCCTAGGCTTAGAACTACTTAAACCTATCTACCTAAGGATAGCACACACATCCATGCCCAAGGCAGGATTCGAACCTGCGACCGTAGCAGCAGTGCAGTTCCGGACTGAAGTGCATAGAACCGCTCGGCCACAGCGGCTGGAGACTACAATTGCACCAGGTCTCAACAACGCCACTATCGCCTGTCACACCACGAAATTAAATGACTTAGAGCAAGCAGTATTCAATAGCACTAAGGCCATTAGGAAAGTTACACAAAAATTGAACAAGTTTCTCCAAGCTACCACCATGGCATTGAATAGCGATTTAAAGACAATACAAAGCAGACTAGATATAGATTATAGGAAGATCTCAGTGGTGAGATTACTTCGATTACTCACAGATCAGTTAGTGGATGCACGGCTAACAGCAGAGGACCTCAAGGAAAGCATCCACCATGCAGTACAGTGATATTTGTCGCCAATTTTACTATCGCTGACAAACTTTATATTCATAAGGACCCAGATCCGTAAACATCACTACAATTAATCTTCCCTCCTGATAAGGAAGACTTGCTGCAATACTACCACTAAGCTAAGCTAAGCATATTAGCTATTGGACACAGATGACGTAAAATTACGAATTCATATTTCTTTCCCGGTGACTGGCAAAACAGATGTCTATGACTGTTATACAGTGCAGTCCTCAGTGAAATGGGGCCAACCTAACAAATTTGTACAATTTCAAACAAGTTAAGTATTCCTAATCGCAAACCATTGAATGCTACTGCAGTAATGACAGCTACAGAATTAATTAATTGCACACATGAGCGGTTTACCATATGCCCGTCACATGTCACTGAAGTGTTGTGGTATCAGATGACAAATGTGGCGTATTGACACCAAATGTAGTAGATTGGTGCCAGGAGGCGCCGTATTAAAACTCGGCTGAGCTTTTCAAATGATTTATTTGTTTCCACTACTGTGCTTCGTTGATCTCGGTCCATGTCACAGGGATCCTGCAATGCTGACTGGGACATTGACACCCCATCTGTTGCTGCATGTAGCCAAGCGAAGTGATGCGCCCCATCATCCAGGAGAGCTGCCACACTTGAATGAATCTCGTTAGAAAATGGCACCTATTTATACTTGGCTGCTTGCCTCCGTTTCGTTAACGTGTCGCTTCGCGGCACATACGCATCAGACCTTGGTTGCGCCAGTGGGCCCCTTCTGCCTATAGCTTGCGCCATGCGAACCGCTGCGTTTACTTTTTTCAGCGATTCGACGGCCCTGTGGCCTCCATTCCACTTCACATTCGCTGGTCAGCGTAACTCTCTGCTATCTGGCCCGCACCTGGCTGTAACTTGTGCTCAGAATATCGCACAAAACTAACTTTCTCTATACTAAACGGTGGTGCCGCTACAGAATTACTGATAATTGTGAATCCCAGCTATTTTTTGAGCCAAACAAAGCCTCAAATTGCCCATGAAACATACTGACTGCTACACCATATGTTTTTCGAGCAAGTATGAGAACACCAGTTTTATGCAGTTAACCAACCAACCGGTATCTTTGCACATTATTTTGATCATGATGTTGCTACTACAATCAAACATGTTGAACTCAAAAAAAAAAAAAAAAAAAAAAAAAAAAAAACGTTCAAATGGCTCTGAGTACTATGGGACTTAACGTCTGAGGTCATCAGTCCCCTAGAACTTAGAACTACTTAAACCTAACTAATCTAAGGACATCACACACATCCATGCCCGAGGCAGGATTAGAACCTGCGACTGTAGTGGTCGCGCGGTTCCAGACTGTACCTCCTAGAACCACTCAGCCACTCCGGCTAGCTGTTGAACTCAACTTTGCAGTAGTGGACTGGTAGTTAATGGCAAATAGTGTTCTCTCTCAGGTGTGAAATTTCACTTACCCACAACCATAACTGGTTTGAATATTGTCACTTACTTCATGGTACCCACTAATTTACTGGCCAGAAACACCTACGCAACTATTGGCTCTTCAGAATTTGACTTACCTAACAACTTCCTTGATTCCTCCATCCTGAAGTCATTAGATGTTCTTATTACTACACAACAAGGCAAGATTGATGCCAATGCTATGATGCAGCATATTGTACAGTTGAAAGAGGAACATAAGACGCAAATTATGGTACTTGGCACAGGTATTTCTGGAACATTCTTACTTATAATTATACTCTGTACTGCTTTCCTGTGTATCAGACGAAAGCCCAAGACACACAATAACACATCACTACGTCAAATTCCAGTTGAATGGTTACAAAAATCCTGAGCATATACATGTCTTGCTAAAATGTAGGTAGAGATAATTGTTGATTGCTGCTTCATTGTATTGTTACTGATCGTCATTCTTCCATATTTCTAACACTTCTTCCAGAAATTTACTTAATGTTGATGTATTTCAAGCTGTAGCAGAATGAACGTATTATATAATTTTCTAGTTAGACTAAGGTTTCGACTTTGTTTTTGTTTCTTGTTTGTCATCCATTTGTAGATGGACAGACAAATTTTGCGGATGGGGGAGGAATGTAGGGTACATAATAATTGTGTGTAAAAATAATATGTTATTTATGGTTGTTCAAAGCAGAGATCTGGCAGAAAAATAAGTAAAGGCTTATTATAGGTTAATTGAACATTTTATGGACTTTGACACATTAAGCCACAATATTTGGAAGCGGCAGCAGTCGAATAAGGATATCAATGGCCAGCGGAGTTTTCACAGCAGCAGTCAGCACTTCGACAGACCAACGACCGAGCATATGGGTAATCCTTCCAAGGAGAACAACGACCAGTGCAGTTCACACATCAGCGGTGAACCCTCCAGGAACTGTCATCATGTAGAACTCATGTGTGTGACATATCTGGCAGTGTGGAGGAAGACGACAGAGACAACCACGCCAGTATAGAGGTAAAACAAGGAAAGTCAGTACATGTGACGACATTGGTCACTTTTCTGCCCAATGTGAGAAGCATAGATCAAGGACTGAAGAGTCAGTCGCCGGCCTAGAAACTTCGCGACATTGGCCAACACACCGAAAAAATATCTCCAACAAATGGGCATGAAAGGGTTCTTTGAGGTCAGAAAGAAGAGGTGAAGAAACATCGCCTTAACAGATGGACCAATGATGGACGTCATACTTCACTGCAACGACTTAGCTGCTACACTGCTCGACAGAAGAAGATGTAGGTACCGCGCCAATAGGTCAATGCAGAAGATGCTACCCCAGATGTTACCAGAAAGTAGTTCGTGTGGTACTTACCCAGGTGGCTGGTGAGGACGAAGGGTCACCTGCAAACCTAGGGGTTGACGGACTCCGCTAGAAGACGCCAAACCTGAGGATCACTGGTTCGATTCCGGGACAGAGCACGCTGTAGGTGCTAGTTAATAACACAATGAGCGAATTCACAAGGAGAAGACCACGCCGCCGCCGCAGTGGGCCACGGGCACGGTACTGAATAAAAGAATATGCTGCCTGACGCTCTGCTGCAACACGAGCCGTTGCCGCACCACTGGTTCCTCTAATCTGCATGCTACGACTCTGCACCACTGCCAGGTGGAAATGTGAGAGGTTAAACACAATATATTACTCTGTTATTTAAAGGGTGTTATGTGTCAATAGACGACTGATAGTGGAAACATCAATGTTTCACTCACACCTTACCCACTGAGCCAAGTAAAGAACCCATTCAGCCACCCACAAGATGTTGCTTTCCCTCCCACCATCTACGGCAAAACAATGACCTTTGCTCCCCTCTGTCACTTGCACTCAATATCTAGCGTCAAAAAACCCGACTCGCTACAGTGGTAACGGACAATCAATATTGCATGAAATAACAGCAGAAAGCAATGTGAGATTTACGACAAATGTATCCGTCAGGACAGTGCTGCGAAAGTTGGTGTTAATGAGCTATGGCAGCAGGTGACTGACGTGAGTGCCTTTGTTAACAGCATGACACGCCTGCAGCGCCTCTCCTGGGCTAGTGGTCATATTGGTTGTACCCTAGACGACTGGAAAACTGTGGCGCGAGTCCTGATTCCAGTTGTTAAGAGCTGATGGCACTGTCGAGTGTGGCGCAGACTCCATGTAGCCCTGGATCCAAGTTGTCAACATGGCTCTGTGCAAGCTGATGGTGACTTCATAATGGTGTGGGCTATGTTTACATGCAATGGACTGTGTACTTTGGTCCAACTGAACCGATAATTGACGAAATAGTTATGTCAGGCTACTTGGAGGCCATTTACATCCATTCACGGAATTCATGTTGCCAAACAGTGATGGAATTTTTATGGATGATAATGCACTGTGTCACCAGGGCACAATTGTTTGCAACTACTTTGAAGAACATTTTGGGCAGTTCAAATGAATAATTTTCTCTCCCACATCGTGCAACATGAATTTCATCAAACATTTATGGTACATAATTGTGAACACAGTTTGTGCACGATATCCTGCACAGGCAACACTTTTGCAATTATAAATGGCTATAGAGACAGCTTGGCTCAATATTTCTGCAGGGGACTTCTGTCAACTTGTTGAGTCCATGAGTATTAGGAAGTATCCCAAGACTTATGTCACCTGAATGTATGTAAGCATTTTTCGAAGGCGATTTGTAACTATTTAGCTTGTAATATATACAGGAGTCACGAATCAAGTAGGAAAGGGAGATGACCTGACGATGTTAAGGAAAGAAAATATTAAGTTGAGGAGACTAGTATATAAGTACTCACAAAAGGAGAAGGCTTAATAATAGGTGTTTAGGTGAACATAGTTCTAACTTCCTGACTATTAACGAGGAGGAGAATAATTTGCTAGGCACATGGCTGCCTTAAGCATTTGCACACTTGCCAGTTCACATATATATATATTAATTGCGAGAATTATCACTTATGAGGCCACTGTTTTAGATGCAACAAAGAAAGGAAGAGCTCTAACTACAACACTTTATATGGATAAAATGTTACTCATTGTCAAAGCTTTGTAGGTGTTAGAATAAGACAATAAGCAGACTTGAATGAGTATTTTCCTGTGAGCATGTATTTAGTTCAGCTTTGAGTTTTATTTCATTCCATTTCTTGTTTTCATCGACTGTTGCTTTTGATTTGGTCTGATACTCTACACAGAAGCTGAGTTTTTCCCTGTAATAGATAATGTTGTCATATTCTATGTAACTGTGTTACCTTTATGAAAAAAATATCTAATGAGTTAGGCCAGGATCGCAGATAGGAAGCCAATAAATGAATATGAATGTATCTATGTGAAAGTCAATAAGCGAGATTCCTAAAAGGAGATGAATGTATATATCTATTTTGTAAAAAAATTACCTTGTTATTTTTTCTGAAAATCTTGGAATCTGTGTGGGAAATCGGCAGAGCATGGACTATAAATGATGTAATAATAAACTACATTATACTGAAATACAACTTTGATAGTAAATAGGATAAAAGAGAGGGCAATGCTGGACATATACCATGTGAACATTCGGAGTGTGTTATTACAGATGACAAACTGAAATGTTGGTGTAAGCTTTGCACTGGCTATGCACTTACCTTGAGATGGACTTTGTGAACTGCTAATTACTTCTGGTGTTGTGCTGAATTTTGAATCATACACATCAAAAAAAGTTTTGCATCACCTTGGTTCAGAGAGTTCTGGAACCTGTACAGAAAATTGGAATAGAGATCAACATAAACATCATTTCTGCCCTTTTTATTGCTCATGAAAACCACACATTGCCGTTCTACCACCATACAGCGAGACCTTCAGAGGTGGTGGCCCAGATTGCTGTACACACCGATACCTCCAATACCCAATAGCATGTCCTCTTGCATTGATGCATGCCTGTATTCATCGTGGCATACTATCCACAAGTTCATCAAGGCACTGTTGGTCCAGATTGTCCGACTCCTCAACGGCGATTCGGCGTAGATCCCTCAGAGTGGTTGGTGGGTCACGTCATCCATAAACAGACCTTTTCAATCTATACCAGGCATGTTCGATAGGTTTCATGTCTGGAGAACATGCTGACCACTCTAGTCGAGCGATGTCGTTATCTTGAAGGAAGTCATTCACAATACGTGCACGATGGGGGGGTGTTGTGGTTGCAAAGATGGACTTCACCATGGATGTCAGGAGTGAAGTTGCGCATCATGCAGCCTATTGTTGTGTGAGTTGTAACACGACGTCCTGTGGCTGCATGAAAAGCATTATCAATATGGTAGCGTTGGTGTCAGGGTTCCTCTGAGCCATAAGCCGTAGGTGGCGGTCGTCCACTGCAGTAGTAGCCCTTGGGCGGCCTGAGCGAGGCATGTCATTGACAGTTCCCATCCTTCTGTATCCCCACCATGTGCGAATAACATCACTTTGGTTCACTCTGAGACGCCTGGACACTTCCCCGGTTGAGAGCACTTCCTGTCACAAAGTAACAATGCAGATGAGATCGAACCACCGTATTAACCATCTAGGAATGGTTGAACTACAGACAACATGAGCCCGTGTACCTCCTTCCTGGTGGAATGACTGGAAATGATCAGCTGTCGGACCACTTCCGTGTAATAAGCGCTGCTCATGCATGGTTGTTCCAACTTTGGGCAGGTTTAGTGACATCTCTGAACAGTCAAAGGGACTGTGTCTGTGGTACAGTATCCACAGTCAACGTCTATCTTCAGGAGTTCTAAGAACTGGGGTGATGCAAACTTTTTTTGATGCATGTAAAAAACACTGTGAATGAAATATAGTAAAGTGAGTTTTCTTGTTTGAAGATAAATATAACAGTAATTGGAAATCATCTTTTATTGCAGAGGAAATTTTTTCCTTATCAAGAAGTTCTACCAAATCTCATCTATTTATACAAAAAACGAAATTTTCATTTTGTTTAAAAATAAAAAATGTAAATATATGTTTTGAAATTAAGTTCTATCGAACATTGTCTATGGAAATGATTGAAATTTTCATTCAAAAACTCAAAGGTACATTTCAACCATAAAAATTTTAATTTTTAAAAACCTAAATCTTTTCGATACAAATAAATGTGAAACAAAATGTACTCCAAAGCTGAGCTATTTCAAAACTTAGAAAATTATTGTTAAGAATATGTGGATTAAGTTATGCTGATTTAATAAAAGGTTATGCAAATGTAACTAGACAAGACCTAGGACAATTTATTGATTATTTTAATATGAAAGAAATGAAGAAGAGACAACTAAGATATAAAAATATAAAAAACCTTCGATGAATTTTTAAACAAAAAATTTAAAAAATTTTCTTAACATAATAATCTCTGTTATTATGAACCCTCTTTACAACGTTAATAGTAACAGTAAGGAATTAAATGAATAATGTTTAAAAGAACATCACGAAAACTGTAAAAGAGAAAATTTAAAAAATTATTCTAAACTGAATAAACAACAATTAATCTCTTTAGATAAGAGAACAATAATAATAATGACAACAAATTGAATAAATAATTTTTAAAAGAACTTCAGAAAATCCATAAAACGAAAAACTTTAAAATTTGTTCTAAGCATAATAAGCTACAATTAATCTATCTTATCAATAGATCTGAGTGTAATATTAATAATATCGAAATGGAAATTACTTTGAAATGCTTGTAGTAGATAAATATCAAAATATTAAACAATAAAACTACCTGAAAAATGTTTCAGGTAATAATTTTCTAGATGATGATAATTTTTTAAATAAACTCATAAATGAATGAATAGAAAAGATTCTCCTTTTGAATCTAGAATAATAACCTATGAAATTGACAATGATGGAAATATTGTTGAACCAATAGAACTTTTTAATTAAATTCAAGAATATTTAGAATATTATAATACAAAGAAGATCGATTAAAGGTAAAATGAAATTTTATTCTAATTTTAAAAGAAAAGACGAAATGCAAGAATTTAATTTTGAAACATGTAATGAACTTATAATGAGAAGAGAAACTGTTAAATGAAATGGAAGCAATTCAAAGAAAAAATCTGGTTTGTCTTTATTTTATACAAATAGCTTAGAATTAAGTGTAAATAAACACAATCCAATTTCTGGTACTTCTTGTATCGATTTACCAAAAGAAATTAAAGATAAAAAGCTGTAATTAATGTTAAAATATAGATCAAAAATTTCTTCTTTATTCAATAAGTTCAGCTTTATATCAAGTAGATTGGGGAAAGAGTTAGTAAATATTAAAATATTAGAAATATAAAAATATTAAAATTGGATAAATTTTTTGAAAAAGAAAAAATCAGTTATCCTGTTCAGTTAACAGATATTCAAAAACTTGAAATAAGCCAAACATTTCGATTAAAGTTTACACTTTTGATGTAAAATTTATTGTATATTATTTGCACCATACAAAAAATAAACAAGAACATCAAGTTAAGCAGCCTTCAAATTGAAATAAAAATAATTCCTATTACTGTTGAATAAAAGCCTCCCTAGATCAATTAGTTCAGAAACAAGTGAACACAATGAAAAATTTTATCCTTGTGATGGATTTTAAGATATTTGCATTCATACGATTTTATGAAACAATCACAGAAACGATTGTAAAGAGCATAAAGATAGACATGCCTATAGAAGGTAAAAAATTAAATTACAATATTATGGTAACTCATTATGAGTAACTTTTGTAATTTATGCAAATTTTGAATGTCTTTTAAAAGATGTTAACACTAGTCAACCTAATCCTGAAACAGCTTACATCAATAAATATCAAAAACATTTACCAATTTCGTTTAGTTATTATGTTAAATATTCTGACAATTATTATAAAAAACCTACTGCATATACTGACAAAGGTTCTTAAAAAAGAAAGAATTTATTGAAATGTTAAAACAAGAATCTAGAGAAATTGCTGAAATATATGATCGAAAAGTGTCAATGATAATGATAAATAAAGATAAAATAAATTTAAAAAATCATTTGCGAAAAAGAATTTGCTGTATTAAGACTGTAATCTTAATTTTCGAGATCCTAAATTTATTCCAGTTACATCCATTATTTGACAAATTATGATGTTCATTTGTTTATTAAGTTATTAGCAATAGAACAAGAAGATATTGATGCTATTAAAAATAATATTCAAAACTATATTTCATTTATTTATAAGGCTGAAGACTGTTTAACATTAATATATTTGGATACGTTTAAATTTATGGCTTCAAGAATTGATAAATTATCTTTTAATCTTACAAAAGAACAATTTAAAGAAACAGCAAAATATTTTGAAGACGGACAATTAGATTTAACAATTAAAAAAAAGGCGTTTATATTTATAAATAAATGGATTCTGAAGGGGAAAATTAAAAAAGCAAAACTAAAAAGAATGTATTTATTCGATGTAATGAATAAAATATCTCTCATAATATCGCAAGAACAGTTTGGATAAAATTCGATATGAAAAATTTAGGTAAATATATAAAAAATTATATAATAAACCTCATATTCTAATCCTAGCATATATTTTTGAAAATTTTAGAGATATATATATTGAATCAAATAAAATCAACCCATCTTTGTATCCTTCAACACCTGATTTATCTTGTGATTATATGTTAAAAAGGCAAAAACTGTATTAGATTCATGACTATTTTGATATGATTTTATTTCTTGTAAAAGAATTTCTCGAAGTACTAAAAGATATGGTAAATGAATAATAAATATAATGAAAAATTTTGAACCAGACAAGCAATCAAATTTTATTGCCCATTGTGATTTAAATAATTACATGGTTGAGCTGTGTCTCAGTTTTTACCATTTACGAATTTCAGGGCGATAGAACCAAAATATTTTAATTCTGAAAAAAATTCTTAAAATATCAGATGATGATAAGTATGGTAATTTTTTAGAAGTCGATTTAGTAATTCCAAAATGATTTAATGATTTACACAAATTTTACTATTTGCCCCAGAAGCATGATATAAATTAATAATAACATTAAATAATAAAGAAGAACACGTTTTACATTATAGAAACATTAAATAGTGTTTAAATCTTGGATTAAAATTAATGGAAATTGTAATATTTCTGGCTTAGTCTGCCATGATAGTAGACTCCAAGAAGCTGTTCCCAGAGCAGCGGAGATGCAAAAAGTATTTAGTTGACGAAATGTGATGTGAGGTTCCTGTGACAGATGTTAGATTCGGTACCATTCCCGTGAGAAAGACCACCTGCATAATGCTACTGCTCTGTGATTGGCTACTGTGTTCGGAGCAAGGGCGCCAAAATGTTAAAGTATAGTTATTATTATTAGTTAAACTACTCATTGGAATGTCTTCACTTTTTAATATAAATATCTCTCAACAGCTGACTATCAGTCAGCGATTTTAGAATTATTAAAATCAATTTAAATCAGAAACAAAAGACTGACGAAATTGCAGACAAAGCATTTCTACATGATGTAAACAGTTGTATTAATGTTTATCCAAAAAAACAAAACAAAAACTGATTTCTTATGCGAAGTAATTTGTTGCATAGAGAATTAACTACAACAAATAATGAAAAAATAATCAGTTTTTAATATTTTTCTTGATGTGGTAATTTTTGACATGTTTTCAGATATATTTTACCAACAAATGTTCCACAAAAACGTTCAACGTTTTGATAATGCCTTTCTTTATGTATTTGAAATATGGAACCTATTTCTGGTTTTTTTGATTGATTAAAGTTACAGTTATGAATATTTTCAGAAGAGTTTTAATTTTCATGACTACATGTTTTCTTTATTTTAGTTATTAATAAATTTCTTTATATGTTCATATTTACTTTCTGTATGCTCTTTTTGTTTCTTTTTTATACAGTCAATACAACCCATTTTTGAAGGTGTATCCTTATTCTTAATATTTATTTTTTGATGACTTTCTTTATCTTGTTTGCTAATGGACAAATCATTTTATTTTCGCTATCTAAAATTAATATGGTTTAAAAATAAAATTTTGTAAATTTTATTATGTACAAATGGAGTCGTTGGTAAATCTAAATAGCCTACTGGCCATTAAAATTGCTACACCAGGAAGAAATGCAGATGATAAACGGGTATTCATTGGACAGATACATTGTACTAGTACTGACATGTGATTACATTTTCAGCAATTTGGGTGCATAGATCCTGAGAAATCAGTACCCAGAACAAACAGCTCTGGCCATAATAATGGCCTTGATGCGCCTGGGCATTGAGTTAAACAGGGCTTGGATGGTGTGTATAGGTACTGCTGCCCCTGCAGCTTTGACCCGATACCACAGTACATCAAGAGTAGTGACTGGCGTATTATGACAAGCCAGTTGCTCGACCACCATTGGCCAGACATTTTCAGTTGGTGAGAGATCTGGAGAGTGTGCTGGCCAGAGCAGCAGTCGAACGTTTTCTGTATCCAGAAAGGACCGTACAGGACCTGCAACATGCGGTCGTGCATTATTCTGCTGAAATGTAGGGTGTTGCAATGATAAAATGAAGGGTAGAGCCACGGGTCGTAACACATTTGAAATGTAACGTCCACTGTTCAAAGTGCCGTCAATGCAAACAACAGGTGACCGAGACGTGTAACCAATGGCACCCCATACCATCATGCCGGATGATACAGCAGCATGGCGACGACACATACACGCTTCCAATGTGGATTCACCATGATGTGGCCAAACACGGATGTGACCATCATGAGGCTATAAACAGAACCTGGATTCATCCGAAAAAAGAAAAGACGTTTTGCCATTCATGCACCCAGGTTCGTCATTGAGTACACCATCGCAGGCACTCCTGTCTATGATGCAGCGTCAAGGGTAACTGCAGGCATGGTCTCCAAGCTAATATTCCATGCTGCTGCAAACGTCGTCGAACTGTTCGTGCAGATGGTTGTTGTTTTGCAAACGTCCACATCTGTTGACTCAGGGATCGAGACGTGGCTGCACGAAATTTTAGACCCATGCAGATTAGATGCCTGTCATCTCAACTGCTGGTGATATGAGGCTGTTGGGATTCAGCACAGCGTTCCGTATTACTCTCCTGAACCCACCAATTCCATATTCTGCTAACAGTCATTAGATCTCGACCAACGCGAGCAGCAATGTCACGATACGATAAACTGCAATAGCGACATGCTACAATCCAACCCTTTATCAAAGTCGGAAGCGTGATGGTACGCATTTCTCCTCCTTACACAAGGCATCATAACAATGTTTCACCAGGCAACGCCAGTCAACTGCTGTTTGTGTATGAGAAATCAGTTGGAAACTTTCCTCATGTCAGGACATTGTAGGTGCCGCCACCAGCGCCAACCTTGTGTGAATGCACTGAAAAGCTAATCATTTGCATATCACAGCATCTTCTTCCTGTCGGTTAAATTTCGCGTCTGTAGCACATCATCCTTGTGGTGTAGCAAATTTAATGGCCAGTAGTGTAACAACAAGCTTATATATAATGATAAAAAAGTATTAATGATTGCTGATGAAAAATAGTATGTCGTTTAAAGCAAAAGATATTTGTGGTATTTTGGATAATTGGAATCCTACAATGGCTTTAGATAATAATATTAAAAGTAAATATATAAAAATTTATGAATAATTAAAGGGTAGCCAGATCTTACACTTATATTCAGATACAAATTATAGAGATGAACCAAATTATACTCTTTAACTATGAAATCCAAAATACTTCTTTTCAGAGTATTTTCAGTATTAGATTTATGAATTAATTTTACCATCAGTTCGTAAACATGGCGAAAATAAAATAGAGATTAATGTAAAACAACTCTTTGGAGGTAAAATACATTATTTAAAAGATCTAAATAAAATTAAGGATAATCAGATGAAACATATTATACAACCATAGAAATTTTATATGAAAAAAAGCAATTAATAGTTAATTGCCAAATGTTTTTCATCAGTTAACTGATGAAAATTGCAGACCTAGTTTTCTAATTTTAAGCTTACATGATAATATTTTTAATTATGATTATTATGTTATTTGAATACAAATAAAAATGTTGAAAATAAATAAAAATATTCAGAAATACACATCCAAATTGTGAAGAATTTTTAAGAATTAACTATGTACCAAATCTAGTAGATTTATATCAAGGAATGATAGGTACTTTAAGAATTATTTGCTGTCGAATTTATTTCAATGCTATGAATAATTATTCACAATAATAATTGTATGATGATATAACTAACCTAGGAAACATAACTTAGAATGTAAAACTAAATTTTCAAGTATTTTTTTCATATTCAAATTTTAAATAACATTCATAACGATTTTTACATCCATCTAATAAACAAATTTCATTAAAAAGGGTTCAAATGGCTCTGAGCACTATGGGACTTAACATCTATGGTCATCAGTCCCCTAGAACTTAGAACTACTTAAACCTAACTAACCTAAGGACAGCACACAACACCCAGTCATCTCAAGGCAGAGAAAATCCCTGACCCCTCCTGGAATTGAACCCGGGGGTGGGAAGCGAGAACGCTACCGCACGACCACGAGATGCGGACAAATTTCATTAAAACCTGTTTATAACTTTTCCCCAAGTGATAGCAGATTTCGTGACTACTTGTTTTCCTACAGAGGTGCTGACTCGATTTTATCACTGACAAAAGACAGTGCGATTATCTATGTACTTTAACTGAACAAAGACTCGCAACTTTTTTGTATTTTTCTCTTCCTGGTCAGCCATTGTCTGGTATGGTCATATAATATATATAGTTGATCTATGTTATGTAGAGATATTGTTATTTGTGCTCATTTTGCACAATAATAACTATTTAATTTCAGTGTGTTTGTTATCATGACTAATCATACCTTTTTTCCTCAGCTTTATTCATGAATTTGATAATTAAATGTGGCTTACTTTGTGTTGGGATGTCTGTTAGTGAATGATCACTTATTAATGGCAGCAATCAGTCTACCACATTTGGTTTGCTTTCAGAATAAAATCTGCATCTAAAATTTTTTTCTCACAAAACAAAGTCTGATAGCTTTTAGGCATAAGTCACTTCCCAAAACTGTATTCACCAGCAGACAGTCCCAGTAGAATAGCTTAACTAAAAAATATGAACCATGATGATGGTAATTAAATTCCAATTTCAATATTAAAACATTTTCTACATGATTTTTTAGGTACACCATTTTTCTTGATTTAATTGAAGACTCAGTTAAGCAAAGATAATCTGAATTTGAATCAGATTTGCATTTGAGTTCAAACATTTTAGAAGCCAGAATAATATAAAATTAAATAATAAAAAATTAAAATAAATGATAATTTAAAACCAGCACTAAAAATGCTCCCTTACTACAGGAATTACTTATGTATGTACATATGTATGTAAATGTATTACTTAAAATTGTGGTATCTAAAAAAACGTATACTTTTGTTACATGAAAAACCACTGTAACGAGATACGAGACAGTTTCAACAAACTGGGTAATATGAGACGTGGAGCACGATCCTTAAAAGAAAAAACCACGACCCGAGACGTTGCTGAAGCGCAGTAAGAAAGCAGGTAAGGAGATTACTGTTTTCCTTTGCTCTGGTGTGCAAAAATCAGTTAGGGTGTGTTAAATTCCAAAAAACGTTGCTCATAATAGCCTGCTAATTTTTTGGTGAATTTTGCAAAAAGAAATGTCGGCAAGATGGCCGCTTTCTAGAACGGCTGAGAATCGTCACTAGATTGTTTTATCGTAAATCGCTATCCATTAACAATAATTCTTATAAAATAACTTTTGTATTGTGCACCTTGAGTAGAATTAACGACCAATTTCATTAAATTCAGTGAGGTGTCTTTTTTTTATAATTCATGGTCACAGTTGGTATAAACTTTAAAATGGCTACACCACGTGGAGTAGCGTCAGATGTGCACAGTTACGAGCAAAATATGGCGAGTCGCGAAACTCAAAATAATGAATTATCGGCGGGTGAAAATGCAACTACGGCCGAACATCCGAAGAACCCACCCAGAGTGAATCAGTACCTACTAATTTCGCGGAACTGTTCACATTTTTCAGAGAACAGATGCAAGTTTTACATCATGCTGTTCATGAACAAAATGCATACTTTATAGAAGTGCAGAAAAATGTAACATACAGTTTAGATGCAAAACTACAAATGTGACAGACAGTTTAGATGCAATACTACAAAATGTGACTGATAGTTTAGATGTAGAACTACAAAATGTGACTGACAATGTAGATACAAAACTGCAAACAGCAGCCACTGAAATCAAAACTAGTATGACTGTTAGTTAAGAAGCAAAACTTCAAAATGTGACTTTCAGCTTGAATAGAAAACTGCAAACTGCGGCCACTCAAATTCAAAATAATATAACCACATTATTAAACAAAAATTTGAACGCCATAGCCCATCAGATACAAGAAAATGTTGCCACACAAATTCGTGACGACCTTGATAGAAAATTCAGTAACATTGAGTTGGGTTGTTTTTGGGGAAGGAGACCAGACAGCAAGGTCATCGGTCTCATCGCATTAGGGAAGGAAGTCGGCCATGCCCTTTCAAAGGAACCATCCTTGCATTTGCCTGGAGTGATTTAGGGAAATCACGGAAAACCTAAATCAGGTTGGCGTGACACGGGATTGAACCCTTGTCCTCCCAAATGCGAGTCCAGTGTCAGTAACATTGAAACTAACTTCAAAAATATTAGTGATGAATTTGACAAAATGTGATAAACATACAAGTACTTGCCCAAAGCTGTCAATGTTGTAACCAAGCAGATGTTGTTGTTGTGGTCTTCAGTCCTGAGACTGGTTTGATGCAGCTCTCCATGCAACTCAATCCTGTGCAAGCTTCTTCATCTCCCAGTACTTACTGCTACCTACATCCTTCTGAATCTGCTTAGTGTATTCATCTCTTGGTCTCCCTCTACGATTTTTATCCTCCACAATGCCCACCAATGCATGGGGCAAATGTCGTGGGAGTGTGTATTTGATAAGATGTAATCAGGGCAAAAATCTGAATGATGAACTTCGAGAAGGAAACAATCCAAGCTTCATTTCTCACAGTAATAGGTGGAATACCAACCACAGTTACCGTTGACATGGGCACAGCTACAAATTGTATGTATTTTGAATTCTACAATAAGATTTGTGAAATTCAGGCACCACATACCCTGCTGGTATACAATTGTAGGATCATCGGTGCATTTGGAAACAAGTCAAAGGGAGTACGTATGCAGACTCATGTATTAGTTGAGGTAGATAATGGAGCTATGGAAAGCACATTCCAGATTTGTGAAGGTTTATCAGTGAGCTGCACATGAGGAATAGATTTCTTACAAGAAAGATTTTCCATAATTGACCTTTCTTGTGGCAAATGAACATTAAAAATGAATAGTAAGGGGATAGCCCCACCACTCATTAAAGACAGACTGATTCACAGTAAGTTATGTCAAGGAGTCCGGATCAAATACATAAAACCAGATGTAATTTTATGTGACAGTCAGTTTCCTATGTTGCCAGATCAAACACAGCCCAGTCAACAGCAATTTGATGTCCAGTCTTGCAGACATGAAACACAAAGCAAAGTTTATGAATCAGTTTATTTAAACACTGTACAACAAAACGAACTGATTGACCTTTTAAACAAATATACACCTGTTTTTGATGAAAAGCCCAGTATAATTAAAGGATATGTGTGTACAATGCAAGTAAAGTCTCACGAAACATTATGCCACTATACCTATTCTGTCCCTTGGGCCCACAGAGAAGCTGTATCAAATGAAATCCGTCGCATGTTAGAATGGATATTATAGAACCATCCATGTCCCTATACAGTAGTTCACTCCGCGCAGTGGCTAAACCAGATTATAAAGAAATATTTTACTGAGTAAACATTTTCTAGACTGGATGTAGCTATGTAAACAATATGAGAATTTGTAAATGTGTTAGTATGTAAGACATTTCACAGTGTAAAGTCGTGGACAAAACGAGCGAGACTCCTCGCCCTTTAGTTTGTCGATCTGCAGAGTTCTAAAGTCTGCTACACAGCATAACAGGCAAGGCGACGAAGTGCCACCAACATACCATGCACAGGCGCGAAATTTAAAAACTATCTGAACTTTGTCAGACTGTTTTCAATCCTGTGTAAGACTATATTAATGCTGATTAGTGTGTTAAACGCAACACGTAAATATAAGATATAAATGAAAGAAGACACGCTAATTAGTATGAACCGTACTAATAAAAATGAATTTCAGCTTATCGAGATAACATAACTGTTTTAGTAAGACAAGGTACCCCGAGTCATTACGAATTAGCAAAATATATTACACATTCGGCCGTGAAACAGTCTGTGTCAATGTTCACACCAGTCATACTGGATTACCGTTGCTGACCTACCATGAAAGTATGCAAATGTAGCAATGCTTGCAGATTCATAACGAAATTCAGTTAAAAATAATTCAGTGCCACACTTGTATGAAATTCTACAAGTGTTTCATATTAACATCCACAGGGCGCTGGTATAGAATAAAGGTAGCAATAAAACGTATTGGGAGCGCGAGAATTTCTTGAAATTGCTTTACTGATACTCTATCTGCCTCCATCGAGATTAGAACCGAAAACAAACCAGACCTCCCTTGCAGTAGCCAACACCTTTCACAACGCTAGCAGACAAACCCAAGGAAACAGCCCACTTTTATTACCCCAGACATGAATAAGGCGGGAATTTCGCAAGGAAAATGGCAAAATGATCTGCAGTTTCTGTTGCATAGAGCTTTCTGGACTCACAAACATGAATTTCCTATCTTTATTTCACTGCTTATGTGACAATCATTAGGGATGTTTATCGAAATAACAAAATATTGTTATTAGCGAGTAAATTTAGTAGGATAATTCTGCACCACCCCAGGAAATAAAGGGCTACATAGCTGCCAAACGTATTCTACAATGTTTCGAATTCTCCATTAGACTCGCGACAGCCAAAAACGTTCATTAGCCGAAGTGTTTCTTAAGCTAGTTAGCAATGAGAATCCTCGCACTTTTAAAACGCGGTGGTATTAATAGAATCTGAATTACACGTGTATAGGCAAATGGATTTTATTTGCATTCCTGTAAACGTATCTATCAAAAGCGTAGCTACGATTAATATACTGATGTATCGACTACAATTAGAACATTTCGAATGTAGAGTAGGGGGAATTATTTATGCGGCCCTCATCTTCAGTAACTTTCGTAGCTATTTTAGTTGTTAGAATTTCGTCACCTAAATCGGTAAAGATGGAACCTTACTAGTCTCACTTTCTTGGCCGTCTATCAGTCTACCCAACCCTCAAAACCCGTTTACCTCGAGTACGGGTAGACATAATAAGCGGAAATGTATCGCACTTCCTGCGGTATACAGCCCTTGGTGGTGTAAAAAAGTGAGCTTCTATGTCAACGCAATCTAAAGATACGGCCGTTTATGTAAAGAAAATGTACACGAAAATTCAAAAAATGGCTCTAAGAACTATGTGACCAATCTGCATAGGTCACCAGTCCCCTAGACCTTAGAACTACTTAAACCTACCTAACCTAACACACATCCATGCCCAGGGAATGATTCGAACTGACGGCGCAAACAGCCGCGCGGTTCGTGACTGAAGCACCTAGAACCGCTCGGTTAACGAACCCGGCGAAACCCTTTTCACCTCATGTATATGTTGTTGTTGTGGTCTTTAGTCCCGAGACTAGTTTGATGCAGCTCTCCGTTCTACTCTATCCTGTGCAAGCTGCTTCATCTCCCAGTACGTAATGCAGCCTACATCCTTCTGAATCTGCTTAGTGTATTCATCTCTTGGTCTCCCTCTACAATTCTTACCCTCTACGCTGCCCTCCAGTACTAAATTGGTGATCCCTTGATGCCTCAGAACATGTCCTACCAACCGATCCATTCTTCTAGTCAAGTTGTGCCACAAACTCCTCTTCTCCCCAATTCTATTCAAGACCTCCTCATTAGTTATGTGATCTAACCATCTAATCTTCAGCATTCTTCTGTAGCACCACATTTCGAAAGCTTCTATTCTCTTCTTGTCCAAACTATTTATCGTCCATGTTTCACTTCCATACATGGCTACACTCCATACAAATATTTTCAGAAACGACTTCCTGACACTTAAATCCATACTCGATGTTAACAAACTTTTCTTCTTCAGAAACGCTTTCCTTGCCATTGCCAGTCTACATTTTATATCCTCTCTACTTCGACCATCATCAGTTATTTTGCTCCCCAAACAGCAAAACTCCTTTACTACTGTAAGTGTCTCATTTCCTAATCTAATTCCCTCAGCATCACCCGAGTAAACTCGACTACATTCCATTATTCTCGTTTTGCTTTTGTTGATGTTCATCTTATATCCTTCTTTCAAGACACTATCCATTCCGTTCAACTGCTCTTCCAAGTCCTTTGGCGTCTCTGACAGAATTACAATGTCATCGGCGAACCTCAAAGTTTATATTTCTTCTGCATGGATTTTAATACCTACTCCGAATTTTTCTTTTATTTCCTTTACTGCTTGCTCAATATACAGATTGAATAACATCAGGGAGAGGCTACAACCCTGTCTCACTCCCTTCCCAACCACTGCTTCCCTTTCATGTCCCTCGACCCTTATAACTGCCATCTGGTTTCTGTACAAATTGTAAATAGCTTATCACTCCCTGTATTTTACCCCTGCCAACTTCAGAATTTGAAAAAGAGAATTCCAGTCAACATTGTCAAAAGCTTTTTCTAAGTCTACAAATGCTAGAAACGTAAGTTTGCCTTTTCTTAATCTAGCTTCTAAGATAAGCTGTAGGGTCAGTATTGCCTCACGTTATCCAACATTTCTACAGAATCCAAACTGATCTTTCCCGAGGTCGACTTCTACCAGCTTTTCCATTCGTCTGTAAATAATTCGTGTTTGTATTTTGCAGCTGCGACTTATTAAACTGATAGTTCGGTAATTTTCACATCTCTCAACAACTGCTTTCTTTGGGATGGAATTATTATATTCTTCTTGAAGTTTGAGGGTATTTCGCCTGTCTCACACATTTTGCTCACCAGATGGTAGAGTTTTGTCAGGACTGGTTCTCCCAAGGCTGTCAGTAGTTCTAATGGAATGTGGTCTACTCCTGGGGCCTTGTTTTGACTCAGGTGTTTCAGTGCCCTGTCAAACTCTTCACGCAGTATCATATCTCCCGTTTCATCTTCATCTACATCCTCTTCCATTTCCATAATATTCTCCTCAAGTATATCGCCCTTGTATAGACCCTCTATATACTTCTTCCACCTTTCTGCTTTCCCTTCTTTGCTTAGAACTGGGTTTCCATCTGAGCTCTTGATATTCATACAAGTGGTTCTCTTTTCTCCAAAGGTCTCTTTAATTTTCCTGTAGGCAGTGTCTATCTTACCCCTAGTGAGATAAGCCTCTACATCCTTACACTTGTCCTCTAGCCATCCCTGCTTAGCCATTTTGCACTTCCTGTCGATCTCATTTTTGAGAGGTTTGTATTCCGTTTTGCCTGCTTCATTTACTGCATTTTTAAATTTTCTCCTTTCAGCAATTAAATTCCATATTTCTTCTGTTACCCAAGGATTTCTACTAGCCCTCGTCTTTTTACCTACTTGATCCTCTGCTGCCTTCACTACTTCATCCCTCAAAGCTACCCATTCTTCTTCTACTGTATTTCTTTCCACCATTCGTGTCAATTGTTCCCTAATGCTCTCCCTGAAATCCTTACAGCCTCTGGTTTAGTCAGTTATCCAGGTCCTATCTCCTTAAATTGCCACTTTTTTGGAGTTTCTTCAGTTTTAATCTACAATTCATAACCAATAGTTTGCGGTCAGAGTCCACATCTGCCCCTGGAAATGTCTTACAATTTAAAATCTGGTTCCTAAATCTCTGTCTTACCATTATATAAATTATCTGAAACCTGTCAGTATCTCTAGGCTTCGTCGATGTATACAACCTTATTTTATGACTCTTGAACCAAGTGTTAGCTATGATTAAGTATGTATCGTGATTAAGTATGTATTATGTATAATGATAATGTATACTGTCTAGTGAGGATAAACTGTATTCGCCAGCAACTCAAATCGTTTTACCACGGAACTTTTACGAAGCTACATTCAAATTTTGTTCGAAGTCGTCTGCAATATCCACTTATAAACACCCTAGGAACGTCATCTGAGATATTCACTTCTGAAGACGTTGGCAGATACTGCAATACCGTAACAAGTAGTTAAGAATTTATTGTTATTGGTCCATGCATGACATTTTATTTCAGTATCGATGAATTAGGCGTCCTTCCTCTTCTGTACCATGAAATATATTTTAGTTATTCTATCTCAAATGAACTGCACAGAAAACCATTCACCAGAAGTGAATAACTTTTTAGCAACACCAGATGATATTAACAGCTTACATTCAGGTTACCACCCTCTTCCTTTCTTGTAATCCACATGGCTACCGTCGACTTGTGAAGACCAATGGTTCTTGGTATATAGCCATTTGAAAATCCCTCTGCATGGAGTGCTATTATAGCGCTCTAGTCTGCCTCAGCCAGATGGGCCATTTAGCGTTGACTGAATGATTCGTCGCGGTTAGTATCTGCTGTGAAAACAGCGCTAGTAGGAAACAGACTGCCTCCTCCACGACTGCAGCCACAACGCAATGGCCGAGTATGTGTAACACGAAAATCGATGGCATAAATGAGAGTTCGCAAGCCCGTACCCGTGTCAGTACATGGTGGAGCAACTTTGAATCTGTAATTTTTCTCGGAAGGGACTTGTCCGCACTTGTCATGTCTTATCCTGATAAATATTACATGAAATGTAATGTTTACCTTTTGCATATACGGCAGGCCTAGCGCAAGAAACATTTCTGAAAAATCTGAGGCAACCTGAAGAACACTCCGTAAGTTTTAGCTGTAGAAGGTTGCCTTATCAGAAGGAAAACATGTTTACCTCGCTCGCCGTGTTTCCAAGTGGCGCAGTTTACTGTGAGGCATACATAGCTCTCGCCGGTCGTAAGAAGCGACTCGACTAACGAGGGAAATTCGCCAGGTGCCATAGGCTGATTGTCCGGAAACTTTGCACAGTGAAGGAGAGGACAAAATAAGCGAACATGTGTTTCTGCTTATCTGCAGACACTCGAGCGTTTCCGAGAAAACGACGGTCAAAGTTATGAACGCGCTGTTGCTATAATGTAGATACCTTTTGAGCCCGAGAATGCAACTGAAGCGGTGTCTCAGTGACTACTGTCGTTCCTTCTTAACTTTGATTCCCGAGTTCGAGACCATATTGTTTTTTTTAAATTATTTTTTCCTCCCTCTCTATCAGAATTATCTACGAATGTTTTTTCCAATTTATGTTGAAATAACGTTGTCATTATTCGTCAGTTAACTTTCTGTGTAATTAATGAATTAAAAAGAAATAAATGAATGAGAAAATAATGTGAAATGTTTTTGAACCTCCTTACAGCCTGTAAGGTTGCAAGTGCATTCACAAATATTTCACATCATTTTAGCATTCGTTTATTTTTTTTAACTTCTTTCATCACACAGCTAATTAATTGACGAATAACGACAACCTTGTTTCAACATAAATTAGAATAAACATTCGTAGGTAATTCAGAGAGTGAGGGGGGAAAGAAAGGAACAACCGGGTTTTGAACTAGCAGCGCAAAGTTCTGAAGTCGCTGAGCCACCGCTTCAATTGAATCCTTCCACGCTAAAAGGTATCTACTCTATAACAATAGCGCTTTGAAGACTCTGACCGTCGTTTTCTCAGAAGCGGTCGAGTGTATGCAGATAAGTCGAGACACGTGCTAGCTTATTTTGTCCCCTCTTTCACTGAGCGAAGTTTCAGCAAGATTGGGGTATGACACTTGGCGGGTCCCCTCGTAAGTCGCGTACGTTGTGATTCAGTACACAGAATGTGTCCACTTTCCTCGACTACTCATTGGCGTGTTTGGAAAGTCTCGTTCTTGTAGTGGCAGTTCGCATTATGAGGATTGGTTTTCCTGATAACGATCTACTAATACACTTTGCTCCTGATTTACGTTATTGTGTAGTAGACCTACTGCAACGACTTGAACCGGAAATATTTGGTTATTTGCGCAGTCCGCTTCTTAGTTGCCATATTTCGCTATAATATTTTCCTTTGTTTCAAAATGGCAAGTTTAGATGATCACTGCAACTTGGTAACATCAGTAACAATTTAATACTTTGAAACAGTTACGTGTGGTGTACGAGGAGTGCACTCAATTGAATGAGGAATACATTAAACACGAAAGCTGCGTCCAGTAACAATAATTAACTTTCGGTTACATGAAAAAACACAAGTCGAAGCACTGTCAGTTCATCTCAGTACCTAGTAAAACTTAAACTGGAACGAACGCAAACGTACTTTTGTGGGGATGGTAACCGAAAGACAGCGTTTTATTGGCCGCACACTAAGAATACGCAACAGATATACTGAAAACATTGCCTACACTCCGTTTGTCCGTCCATTGCTATCGTATTCCTGCGCGGTATGGGATCCTTGACAGACGTCATTGACAGTGCACGCCAAAAACGTCCAAGGAACAGTAGCACGATTTGTAATGTCACGAAGTAGGGGAGAGAGTCCCAGATTTGATAAGCGAGTTTGGGTGACATTCATGAAAACAAAAGCGTTTTTCGTTGCCGCGAGATCTTTTCACGAAATTCTAATCACCAACATCTGCTCTAAATGCCAAAACATTATTTCCTCGGGAACTTACACAGGAAGAAATGACCATAGTAATAATGTAATTCAGGGTTCGCAAGAAAAGATTGAAGTGGTCCTTTTTCCCGCACGCTGTTAAAAGAGTGGGACGGTAGAGAAATATTCGGAAGGTGGTTCGTGACGCCCTCTGTCAGGCACGTAAGTCTGGACTGCAAAGAAATCCTTTAGATGTAGTCATGTAGATGTAACAACGAAATTATGTTGTCATTGCGACATGTGAGTTACATTTGATTTGAACATCGATGTTGTTTGCTGTTTATTTATATTTTGTTCATTATTTGCAGCCATAGACAAACATCTAAATGCGTAAAATTGATACTGAAATAAAATGTCATGTATGGACCAATAACAATAAATTCTTAACTACTTGTTACGGTTATGCAGTACCTGCCAGCGTCTTCAGAAGTGAATATCGCAGATGACGTTCCTAGGGTGTTTATAAGTGGATATTGCAGACGACTTCGAACAAAATTTGAATGTAGCTTCGTAAAAGTTCCGTGATCAAACGATCTGAGTTGCTGGTGAATACAGTTTATCCTCACTAGATGGTATATATTATCATTATACATGAGGTGCAAGGGGCTTCGCCGGGTGAGGAGGCCGAGAGGTTCGAGGCGCTTCACTCAGGAACCGCGCGGCTGCTTGCATCGTCAGTTCGAATGGGCATGCATGTGTGTTAGGTTAGGTGGGTTTAAGTTCAAAATGGTTCAAATGGCTCTGAGCACAATGAGACTTAACATCTGAGGTCATCAGTCCCCGCCGGCCGCGGTGGTCTCGCGGTTCTTGACGCGCAGTCCGGAACCGCGCGACTGCTACGGTCGCAGGTTCAAATCCTGCCTCGGGCATGTATGTGTGTGATGTCCTTAGGTTAGTTAGGTTTAAGTAGTTATAAGTTCTAGGGGACTGATGACCACAGATGTTAAGTCCCATAGTGCTCAGAGCCATTTGAACCATTTTTTTTTCATCAGTCCCCTAGAACTTATAACTACTTAAACCTAACTAACCTAAGGACATCATACACATCCACACCCGAGGCAGGATTCGCACCTGCGACCGTAGCAGTCGCGCGGTTCCAGATTGAAGCGCCTAGAACCAGTCGGCTACACCGGCTGGCGGTTTAAGTAGTTCTAGGTCTAGGGGACTGGTGACCTATGCAGTTTGGCCGAATAGTTCTTAGAGCCATTTTTTGACCTTTCGCGTAAATTTTCTTTACATAAACGGCCGTATCTTTAGACTGCGGTGACATAGAAGCTCACTTTTTTTCACCACCAAGGGACTGTATACCGTAGGAAGTGCGATACATTTCCGCTTATTATGTCTATCCGTAGTCGAGATAAACGGGTTTTAAGGGCTGGGTAGACTGATAGACGGCCAAGAAAGTGAGACTAGTAGGGCTCCATCTTTACCGATTTAGGTGACGAAGTCCTAACAACGAAAATAGCACGACAGTTACTGAAGATGAGGGCCGCATGTGTAATTCCCCCTACTCTTCATTCGAAATGTTCTAGTTGCAGTCGATACGTCAGCATATTAATCGTAGCTACGCTTTCGATCCAAATCACGTTTACAGGAATGCAAATAACAGCCATTTGCCTATACACAAGTGCGAGCATTTCCATTCCTAGGTGTCTTAAGAAACACTTCGGCTAATGAACGTTTTCTGGCTGTGGCCAGTCTAATGTAGTGTCCACTACTGTATGTAGTAGTCTGAAGACAATTTTATTGTCTTCATTTTCATAAGTAGATCGTAAGTAAACCTTTTGCTGAACAACAAACTTTCACATTACTAATAGAAGATTAGGAACAGTCTTTTAAGCAAATTCATTTCATTAATAACATGAAAAGAAATGCGACAAGAATCTCATTTCGATGTAATCGTAATAATATTTTTATGGATGTAATTATTCCATTTCTTTTGCTGTGCAATTCTAAGTAAAGAAAGTAAGGCAGAAGACATACAGATGATAAAGTTTTTCTATCATTACATTTTAAGTGTTGTACAGATGCAATGATTTGTAGTATAAAATAATTTTCTGTTTATGCCCAGCATGAAGTTTGCAAACATAAACAGCAAGCTACTGTGGATTGTATTTTTAAAGTGAAATGATAACACTATACAGATTTTAGTTCGATAGTAATGAAATGGCAACATTGTGCCATAAGCAGATTCGTATTCTGCACTAATTCTTGCAACTAATTTCAAAGATACACACCAGTTTGTGTGAGGTAAAAACAGTCAGTGATGTTCTTAGTTCCAGTAGTAATGACTAAACTCGCATTACATACTGAAAAACACTGTAAAGCTAGCCACACAACGAAATTAATGTCATGAAGAATTGTAAGAGGAAAAATTTAGGAAGTTACAGAACATAAACACTATATAAACCATACAGTTAGTACCTATTACAAAACACATAAGCTGTGGGATTTTCCTTTGAGCACATTTGTAAGTATGCTGACATGTACCAACAGAGGTTAAGCAATAAGTTGTCAATGGCAAACAGAACTGTCAGCGGTGAAGAAGTGCATGTAAATTTGCATTTCATGGGGCGACTCTTCATACAAGAGCAAAGAGAAATATGTGTTATCAAGAGAAGTTATACATGTGATAATAATATTTTGCCTGATGAAATAAATACAAACACTTTGCACTAATGTCGATTACAGATGGCACTCTTAGTGGCAAGTGAACTTAATTTGTCTACTCACCCAGATGACAGCTTTGAAGGGATGTTATATTTTGCTGAAGTGGAACACAGTGAAGCATTGTTACCTGTAACTCAGATAGCGTGTATCACACATAATCTGTGGGACAGACTGTAGCACTGGAACTTCATGAATGTGATATCACGTGTGACTATTACACGCCGATGTGAAGCTAAGTGCTTAAGAAACGAAAACTTTGACAAACACTTTGGAAACTTATGTAATGTATGGCATTCTGAGGACACCAATGAATGTGCAGAAACCGAAACTAACATGAATGTGTTTGTGCAGTAACGGTGTTGATGTCAACCAACAGTACAGTGCATGAACAAAAACGACACATTAGACCTTTTGTATCACAATGAAAACGTGTACTATGTAGCATACAGCTATCACTGAACCAACTGATGTAAATTAGTGTTGCAAGTTGTTACAACTACGTACTAATCAAAACTCTTTTTAGGGAATATGTATTAAAAATTGTGTCACTGGACCCCATCTATGAACGTTTCATTTAATGCCTGTATCCTGAGCTGAATGGATTCTGTTGAGTACAATTGGTCCAGAACTCTGCAATCTTCTTGCTCCATCACAGACAACACAGATCGTCATGGCTCACACGTATGCAGATTTGTCAACATCGCGAGCACGCCGCCATGATTGCTGTACATCACAGCAACGACGAATGCTGCAGCACGACTGACTTCACCTACAATGCATCGCCTTTACAGCCATTGAGCAAGAATGACTAATGTTCAACTGAGTGAATTTTGTAAACTGTTTCAAAACCACATGTATTTCTGTAACAAAACCCATATGGTGATTCCTAAGTGTTTAATATGAACATTTGAAAACTCAAAGTAAAATCACAAGGACAAATAACTGTCAAAAGTACTCATTTCCGACCTTAATGTTTTTTTCTAACGATGTAATTTGTTCATCCTGAGTAATTGCACTAAATGAGCTGATTTGTCAATGGGTAATGTTTTTAAAATTTCATGAGAAAACATTGTGTACAAAAAAGGAACTGGATGCCTATGCCTTTCCTGTCGTTTCAACAGGTTACGGTAGGGCTACACCTGAATGGAAAGGCAAATTGGATTCCTGGCAAAGCAAAAACACACTCCAGCCCAAACGAATAAAATGATGAAAAAAGGACAATCTAAAAACTAAAAGTCAATAAAGTGATGTAAATTTTTAAAACTTTTTACAAAGACTTGACAAAGTTTTGAAAATTTATGGGGCAGTATAATGTTTCCCCAAGTGTTAGCGGATTTCGTGACTATGTGGCACTGAGACGATTTTATCACTGACAAAAGACACTGTGATTATCATGTAATTTAAGCGAACAAGGACATGCAACATTTTAGTTTTTCTTCTCTTCCTGGTCAGCCATTGTTTGGTATGGTCATAAACTATATTGCTTGGTTTATCTTTTGTAGAGATTTTGTTATTTGTGCTGATTTTGCATAATAATACCTATTTAATTTTGTTTGCTATTATGACAAATCAAACCTTTTTTCCTCAGCTTTTTTCATGAATTTGATAATTAAATGTGGCTTACTTTGTTTGGGGTATCTGTTAGTGAATGATCACTCATTAATGGCACCAATCACTGTAATACATTTGGTTTGCTTTCAGAATCGAGCCTCCATATAAAATTTCACTTTTCACAAAACGAAGTATGATAGCTTTTAGGTGTAAATCACATCCCAAAATTGTATTCATCAACAGACAGTCCTGGTAGAGGAGCCTAGATAAAAAATATGAATCATGATTGTGGTAATTAAATTCCAATTTCAATATTTAAAAAATATTTTTACATGATTTTTCAAGTACATAATTTTTGTTGATTTAATTGAAGACTCAGTTAGCCAAAGATAATGTTAATTTGATTCAGACTTGCTTTTGAGTTCAAACATTGTAAAAGCCACAATAATATAAAATTAAATAACAAAAAAAAAAATTCTAACCACCACTAAATGTTAATCCAAATTTAAAATTTTGAAAAATTCCTGTATTAAGTCATTTCGTTAACCCTTATTTGAATAGCAAAATATATAATGTATTCTCTAATAAAATATTAAGCAAAATGAATTTTATATTCAGTACCAAACATGTTTAAATTTGCAATAACTAACTCCAATTACATATACAACTTTTTGCCATTATTTTTAAAAAGAGCAAAGAAGGTTAGTTCGTTTCGTGTTATCGCGTAATAGGGGTGAGAGTGTCACTGGTATGATATGCGAGCTGGGGTGGCAGTCACTGAAACAAAGGCGGTTTTCTTTATGGCGAGATCTATTTACGAAATTTCAATCACCAACTTTCTCTTCCAAAAGCGAAAATATTTTGTTGACACCCACCTATGTAGGGGGAAATGATCATCATAATACAATGAGAGTAATCAGAGCTCGAACTGAAAGGTTTAGGTGTTCCTTCTTCCCACATTCGAAAGTGGAATGGTAGAGAAGTAGTATGAAAATGGTTCGATGAACCCTCTGCCAGGCACTTAAGTGTGAATTGCAGAATAACAATGTAGATGTAGATGTCTTGAAAGCTTTTATGTTCAATGCATCATTAACTAACATTTAATTATAAGAAATTGTACCAAGGACGACCTGTTTGTGGTAAATGTTCAATGTGCAATTGTGTTAAAGTGGCATACTGCGAACTAATATGCAGAAACAGTGGAATACATCAAAATCAGTATGGTGGATTGAGTGAGAGCCTGGTCTTATATTTATTTTAGTTGTAAAAATTTCTGTTTTGATAAATTATTGTACTTGTACTTCATGTACACTATGTTTACAATATTCTAATCTTGAGTATTTACATACTATATGCCTTGTAGTAATTTGCTGAACAGTGGGTTGGGTTGGCTTTTCTGGGCGAAGAGACAAAACAGCGAAGTCATCGGTCTCATCAGATTAGGGAAGGAAGTCAGCTGTGCCATTTCAAAGGAACCATCCTGGCATTTGCCTGGAGCGATTTAGGTAAATCATGGAAAACATAAATCAGGATGGCCGGATGCAAGATTGAACCGTTATCCTCCCGAATGTGAGTCCAGTGTGCTAACCACTGCTGAACAGTATTTGAAGACTTTGTGTGTATAGGGAAAATCAGCTTTACCTGACGTTTTTGACTCGAGTGGCAGCGAGTGAGTCAGCGTAGTGGAGCGGCGCACTTGGACTCATTGTTTTCCCTTATAGCAGCAGTTTAGTCGTCATCAAAAGATGGACCGTGCAACATCAAGTGTTCATAGTAAAGACATTCTTTAAAGCTTCAGAATTTGTGACTACCACTCAGAGGAAGTTCTGTCTACAAGTCAACGTTTTATGCACAATTCCATCCTGCAATACCATTATGCCATAGGTTAAGAACTATTGTGAGACGGGTTCTCAATCTAAAAAAAGTAGCCGTGAGGCAGCACGAAGATGACCACGTCATTTTAAAAGATTGAAGCTATGCATCATGCAGTTCAGCAGAGCCTCACCGAATCTGCAAGGTTACATCTTTATTCCATTGAGCTATCAAATTCGTTTGTCCAACGCATTTTACAGAGTGTGAACGTTAATACCCGCAAAACTGTGATTGTTCAGGAGTTGAATCGTCAGATTTTGTAAAAAGGAGACTTTTTGCTGAATTTATGAGAGACATGTTCAACGAGGAACTTCAGATTATGATTTGTATGTCAGATTAGGCTCATTTTTTCCTAAACGGTAATGTTAATAAACAAAACTGTCGTTACTTGTCTCCAAAGAAACCTCACCAACTGCACCAGCACTCATTGCATTGTGACTTACATTGTGAGCTGGGGTAGGGAAATTTTGTTTCGTAGGTCTTATTTATTAGTAGAAAGTGGGAAAACTGTCACTGTGAACTCTGAGGGTTATTTGACCATGTCATGAATTTCTCATCCTGGTACTCGTCGCCTTGGCATAGATCGTCGAAATGTGACAGATGGTGTGACAGATCATACTTTGACTGTGTGCATGGCTGAAGTGAGGACGTTGTTTCTGTGGAAAGATATTGGCTGGCAATCCTGTCCTCCCAACCTAAATTGTGACTTTTTCTTGTGGGGCTTCCTCAAGAATAAAATATACATTAGTAAGTTACATTCTGTTTCACTTATAGGATGGCATTGATTGAGAGATTCATGTTATACACTGTAATATGCTGGAGTGAATGACGACAGACTTCATGCAGAGGATCAATGATTGTGCCAAAGAAGTGGGCCAGTGCTTAAAAGACATTATCTTTCACAAATGATTAATTTTTATCAAAATTAACATATAAGATGTAAACTGTTCTTCACCATGTACGATATAAAATAAAAGAAGTTGCTATATCTTAGAATGTCACTGAGTACTGTGCTTAAAAGACATTATCTTTCACAAATGATTAATTTTTATCAAAATTAACATATAAGATGTAAACTGTTCTTCACCATGTACGATATAAAATAAAAGAAGTTGCTATATCTTAGAATGTCACTGAGTACTGTAAATTCAGAAACCATCAGATAATACAGACTCACACTGCACAGTATCTGTTGGCGTTATTTGACATAGTTTACATTTTCGAATTGTTCACATGCTTCAATGAACATATTTAACCAAGAGATACACATTTTATTATTTGCTTTTTGTGCTTTTGTACTATATGCTTTTTGTTTTACAGAGTGCTACTCCTTTTATAAACTTCTCATTTACACAACTTGTTTGATATTTGCCCATCTTGATCACTTGGCGTTGTACATCGATGGGAAACAATTTCGATATTTGTGTCTCAGGTATGATCACATATGCTTGGATATCAGTAACTTAACCAATCCAGGTAAAAACTACCCATTTCTGTAAATGTTCAGTGTGTGAAAGTGTTGAAGTATTGTCTTACTTAATAATGTTTGTGAAGTTGAAAGCTCATAGCTTGTCTGGATGGGGTATTTACTTGTAAATTTCTTGGGGTTATAAGTTTTAATTTTTTGGCAGACTTCGTATTTTACAAAACACAAAATGGTGAGGAGGTGAAGGTACTGTTATCAATATCATTACATCAAAGTTACATAGTCGATAAAGTACTGTACTATGGGGACAATAAACAGAAACTGTTCGTGACTGAATTACTAGCACTGAAAAAAAAGCTGGCTGGAGTGGCCGTGTGGTTCTAGGCACTTTAGTCTGGAACCGCTCTACCGCTACGGTCGCAGGTTCGAATCCTGCCTCGGGTGTGGATGTGTGTGCTATCCTTAGGTTAGTTGGTTTAAGTAGTTCTAAGTTCTAGGGGACTGATGACCTCAGATGTTAAGTCCCATAGTGCTCAGAGCCATGTGAACCATTTTTTTAAAAAAAAACCATCCCATCTACTGAAAGAAAAAATTAACTTTGGTTGCTCTCCACTTCTTGATACTACCAAACTGGCTATTGGTAGTGGCAAACCTTACTGATTGCCCAGTCTGTCTTTGTTAAGAGGTGCCACACTACAAATTCATTTTCCAATAGTTTATTTCACATTTCAAATGCATTATTATGTATTCTTCCTGTTAACAGTCAATTTCTTTGATATTTTTTAATTCTTTGCTTTATAATAAATGAAAAGCGCAAGTTTGTTATTATTCTACAGTATTAATTTATTATGTTGACCGGTTTTCGGCTTATAAGGCTATCAACAGATGTTGCTTTGTGTTTGCAGCAGTTTTCACGATGATATCGTACCAGTGTGGTTGGAAGATAGCCTAACAATCATAATACTAGGTTATGAATGCAAAAATTACAAATAGCAGGGAAACACTGATAGAATGTAAACCCGTTCCTTCATAATCATTATTCTTCACCAACACTGAAGTAACAGAATTTTATTTTTTATTAGTTGCACAGCTTTAGGCAGCATCTCAGTTTTCACCCGCAGACTCATATGGTACTATGTGTCAAGTTCTGCAGAGAACAGTCACATATGGAATTAGTCAGTTAAATCATCTGATAAGACATCAAGAAATTACATGCCAGCCTCTGCCGAATCGAGTCACAATTGAACCTGGCAGGTTATTTCATATAGTTGGATGCCAAGAACTTATAACACTGTTATCTTTGAAATGTGTTTACTCCACAGTTAAAGTGCCTTAAAAATCCTGCAAGCAACTCACTCTGACAATGGCCTAAAAGTTTTCAGCTGAAATATCTGAACAATACCCCAGATGCACTCCCAAAAAATGTTGGAACATTGTACTTCTGGTCATTTTATATATAAATTCAATTATTAGAAAGAGTTTTAGGTAAAAGGTAAGAGACATGTACATCTTTATTTCAAACAGTAACGGCAGGAACAGTAAGTAAAAGCAATGAAAAAATTAATGTCAGTTAATAGCTTTTGAAAGAATAGGTAGATGTAAGGAACAATTTATGTGTTTCTCGTATTTTAAAGATATCATGACCTATGGGATAAAAATGGGGTCAGCTGAGTGATACAAAAAAAATCATATATATATATATATATATATATATATATATATATATATATATATATATATACACACACCTGTGTGTGGGTGTGTAGTTGTATCAAATACTACCATTTGCGTGGGAACATAAAAAAAAATTCAAATAGTACCGTTTGCATGGGAACATAAAAAAATCTATAAAAATGAAGATACACATAACCTGCTACAAGAAAAAGTATATAATCAAGAGTTACACAATACAACACAGCTAAACCATAAAGACATACTGATTATATGGAAATAAAACTGTACAAATGTTTACCATTTCGTATTTTAAACATTAATCTGTAAGAGAAATTTAAGCAAGCAATAAAACTATTGCTCATAGAAAGTACTTTCTATACAGTAAATGAATAAATACGAAATTCAAATGATTGTAAATGGACATACAGTGTAATGCAGTGAAGATATGCTTCATAGATACAAAATAAATTCAAGTTGTGTTTTTAAGTATGGTGGAACAGAAATAAAATACGTATTAGTAAACTGTGCATTAGATACAAAATGTGTAATTATGTCTGATGCTATTGTATTTAAAAATGATGTAGTTTGATATTAAGTAGTGTATGTGATCATTATTGTGTTATGCTGACAATGAAATTATATACTTATATCTGATCCATATATGTACTTCCAAAGCTTCTAAGATAAATAAGTAAATAGTTAAGCTGTTAAAAGTTTCCACCAACTGGCAGTAGGTTATAACTCTTCCTTCTTTATGTGATAGGCTTTGGCACGTTTCATACTCTTTCTATGCCTCTGTTATTTGTCTTTTCTGGAGTCTCCATCTCTTGTTTCATTCATCTGACACTCTGTCACTGACAGGAAGATATTTCATTATTAATTCGGAATTCTCTCATCTCTCAAATATCTGGTAATTTATCCAATTATTTCTATATTGCTTAGTGTACAAGGCACACCTCATTCGAAATTACACTGCAAATCTCGCTTAGAGTGATACTCACACTATGACACAGAACTAAGATCAGCAACAAAAACAAAGAAAGCTGTGTGGCTACCCTGTCCCAGTTCAAACTACTTGAGCTGAATAAACACTAATACAATTCGTAAGCTAACAGCCTATTTGCCAGAATAATTTCTAGTCCACACAAAATCCATACACAATGATCAATATATCTGCTAACTACGTTTTCTGGTTAAACAGGTCAACACGCCAACATTGGTTTAAAATATCTTTGAAGTTACTGTTTTTATTTGTGCACGGTATCAGAAAATCTTATCGCCGAACTGAAGTCAGAAACAGGATTAGAGAAACATGTTAAGACTTTTGTCTGATTGATGCATAGCATCCTATAAACATTTTTGAAGACATAAGTGGCAAAGGGTTTCCACTTTGTTCTTTTAGCTTCCGCTGTGTTTCTCATTTCTTAATTCTGCCATACCGAAATTAACAATGACGGTTATCAGAGGTAGAATTCCTGTATTTAAGTCTGTTCAAAATGTAAGTTTTTCAAATATTAAAGTCAAATATACTTACCTACAGTGAAAAGATCATTGTTCAAAAATTATTGTAGCACAGTGATGTTTCCTCTTTCATGAGAAACTATGAAGACATGAGAGACAAAAAGACACAAAAACCAATGCAGTATAAATTAGATAGTTAATGACTTTGAAACCACAACGAATTTTACATTTCTGTTGCTTAACATCCAACGTCTTTTAGGAGCTATGTGTCAATTTTACACATGTGATGAGGGTTATGTGATCCTATCATTTGATACCTCTCACAGTTGCATGAATGGAAGCACTCATAATTGCGTAAATAAATTCCACACCTAGAAAACAACATATGATTGTGTAGACCCCCATCAGGTGGTACGTAAGTGCTTGCTGAAGGAGCAAACAATATATCAGGTATGTATGTAGTTTTCTCTGCTTAGTTTCTTTCTGGTTGGCTACCCTCCCTATACATGCAGCTGTCTAAGAAACTGACAGATAGATTAAAACTATAACAAGTGGGTCTCGAAATTGTGACTTTTACCTTTTGCTGGCATGTGCTCTACTGGCTGAGCTACCCAACTACCATTCATGACCTATCCTCTTAGCTTTACTTCCACCACGAACTTGTCTCCTGCCTTCCAGACTTGACAGTTCTGAATGCATTGCAAGACAGGCCTCCTGGAAGAATTGGTAATTTTGGAGAAATCGATTAGCCACAGCCTGCAGGGTTGTTTCCAGAGTGAAAGTTCTCTAGAAGCCATTTGAGAAATTTTTCAGTGCTTCCTAAGAGACTACAGACTGACAGGGTAAAGCTTATCCTGGAGCGTTTTTCCAATGAAAGAGATGAGGCATTACCTGCAACAAGTTGTTTTGATTCTGTTGCCTGAGCAATCCAAGTTCAAGGCTGGAACATTCCTTATTCAGAGAGAGAACAATAAAGATATACTTTGTACTTTTTATCCCTCCTTTCTTTTTACATGATTAGTTGGAATACTCTCTTTCAAATTCTGAAGGTGGCAGGGGTAAAATACAGGGAGCGAAAGGCTATTTACAATTTGTACAGAAACTGGATGGCAGTTATAAGAATGGAGAGGCACGAAAAGGAAGCAGTGGTTGGGAAAGGAGCGAGACAGGGTTGTAGCCTATCCCCAATGTTATTCAGTCTGTATATTGAGGAAGCAGTAAAGGAAACAAAAGAAAAATTCGGAGTAGGAATTAAAATCCATGGAGAAGAAGTAAAAACTTTGAGGTAGGCCAATGACATTGTAATTCAGTCAGAGACAGCAAAGGGCCATAAAAGCAGCTGAACGGAATGGACTGTGTCTTGGAAAGAGGATATAAGATGAACATCAACAAAAGCAAAATGAGGATAATGGAATGTAGTCGAATTAAATCAGGTGATGCTGAGGGAATTAGATTAGGAAATGAGACACTTAAAGTAGTAAAGGTGTTTTGCTACTTGGGGAGCAAAATAACAGATGATAGTCGAAGTAGAGAGGGTATAAAAAGTAGACTGGCAGAGGCAAGGAAAGTGTTTCTGAAGAAGAGAAATTTGATAACATCGAGTATAGATTGAGGTGTCAGGAAGTTTTTTCTGAAAGTATTTGTATGGAGTGTAGCCATGTATTGAAGTGAAACGTGGATGATAAATAGTTTAGACAAGAAGAGAATAGAAGCTTTCGAAATGTGGTGCTACAGAAGAATGCTTAAGATTAGATGGGTAGATCACATAACTAATGAGGAGGTCTTGAACAGAATTGGGGAGAAGAAAAATTTGTGGCACAACTTGATTAGAAGAAGGGATCGGTTGGTAGGGCATATAATAAGGCATCAAGGGATCACCAATTTAGTATTGGAGGGCAGCGTGGAGGGTAAAAATCGTAGAGGGAGACCAAGAGATGAATACACTAAACAGATTCAGGAGGATGTAGGTTGCAGTAGGTACTGGGAGATAAAGAAGCTTGCACAGGATAGAGTAGCATGGAGTGCTGCATCAAACCAGTCTCTGGACTGCAGACAACAACAACAACAGTTGCAGTAATTTCTCTTGAAATAAAGGTGATAACGAATTCTTGTGGGCATGTTCTCTGGGAACTCATTACTGACTGATGCCACCTGGGTGGATGTGATATGTAGTTCTTAACTTTATTTGTCCCTTGGGACTGGCTGCGAGTGTGTGTAGGGTATAGTGGCATTTTTTTGTTGTATGACGACGAAGGAAGGGAGAGGAAATGCGTTGTCAGTTGACAGCCTACTCCTGTTGAATAGCAGCAGGATGGCTACACTATCCATGAGACACCATGGTATAGAATTTAACCTATGAGTATGCAATGGAGTCTGAGCATAGGTATCCTCGCATGGCTTCTCCTTGCTGGCCAAAGAATATCGACAAAAATTTTGTCAGCATCAGGTTTCGAATGGACTACCTCTGAGATAAATGCCAACCACCAGACAAGGAGCTCTTTTGAATCAAAAACAGAACAGCGCTATCTTCTAGGCCCATCCTTCGCTAGGTGAGCAGTACATGATAATTGCACATGTTTCATCAGAACGATGAAGCTTGATGGATTTCTGTGTAAATTTATGACTGAAACTGTGAACTCTGATTAGACTTATGATTTTTTACAAGTAACTTCACCTCTGAGAATGTCATGTGTGTATAAAAACCTAAACGTCAACCTGAAGTTCTCCTTATAACCAGTTCAATGAATATGTTCCCATCTTAGAGGAAACGAAAGTTATAAAAGCTCCAGAATCTCCATTAATAACAAAATACTGTAGTGCTCCACCTTTGAGAAAGTGTCCGTTTTGCTTTACAGCGTTACAATTACTTTTGAATCTGTTAGAGAATAACTAAGTCTTGAGAATAAATAATTCATTCTGCTTATGGTGCTAATAAAACAAAATCGTAGTTATGAAAGAATAATCATGGTAAGGTTTAAAATTTCATAGCCATAAAAGTCACCTATAGTACAATATTCTGAGGTATTGTGCTCCACTCGAATGAATTTCTTGAAGAAATTTCTTTGATTTCAGCACAAAAGCCTGCACTGTGTTAACGAGTGTGAAAAATAACAGTCAGGCGGTTGCAACACTCATGGACGAAAGTAGACTCGTAGAATGCTGATGGAATTTCACCTTTACACTTTAGTCTGCAATATATGCACTTACATTTACTTGTCACTGCCATATAATCTTGAGCATGAGGTTACCCCATCTTTAGAGTCTCATCATCACCATCTTGCCCGATACGGTACTGTGCAACACTGGACTGGTCCGCTTGGAAACCAAGGTGGTGTTTCTGTGTGTCACTATGGAGGCCGCCATCTTTCGATCGTCACTTCAAGATGGCAGCCTAGCAAGGGATACGCTGCATTGTCTGGATATGTTAGGAACGCCATGGTTATACTTCTCTATGATGTCACTATGATGTGATGGTACTCAGCTTCGAATGTTTGGATATCTGTCAACTTTCGTGGTCTCGACGAGTTAGATTTCATCGTTTTAACTGAAGCTGGTATTTTATGGGTTTTGTATTCTAATTTATGTCCTGTGAATATACGCTATTTTAAAATACCAGCACATTGAGGATCTCTAGAAAACGTGTCAGTATTGGTACGATATGTTATAATTAAATGTAAAATAATGTTATATCGGGGTTAAAGCGTTCAGGAAATATAAATTAAAGAGCATGGTCAAAAGTTACATGTGCTCCTAGTAGAGTATCAGCTTTGGACTATGGAGCTACAAAGTTAAATTTTTCTGGCTCGCATCCAGCTACTCCCATTTCTTTTTATTCTTGACTTTTCTAAAAGATTGTGGCACTTCCTTGATAATTTAATAATAGTATTTTCTGTAGTATCCAATGTTATGTACATATAAAGTTCATCTCACGAAGATGGACGCCGAGAGAGATCACAGGTATTTTCTTCGTCCGCTAAAAGAACTTATTTAAGAAGAAGTAGTGTCAAATGTAAATATTCTTTGTTTTGTATACTTGCTGTAGTGTCCGTTCTTGTCACACAACTGAATATTAACGTCCCAACAGAGCTTGTTCTTGAAAAAACTTGTTCTTTAGCTGAAGTCCCGATAATCGTGAGATAACCCAAATTTTGTGTGAGATAAACACAAGAAATTGTATTCAAGTTTTCTTGATAGTGCGAAATCCGTTTAAAAAAAGACAACTACTAGTTTCATCAATGTCTATTGTCGCAATAAAAGTGTAATTAAACATTTCTAAATCGTATTTAACTAACACATTTAGTATTGTTTACTAGTTAGATAGGCGCGATCTAGGCTTAAATTTTCCGCGTTATAAACGTTTAAAAACCTGACCAAACAAGACTGATAACGTAAATTCTCTAAACGCAAAGTAACTACAAATTCATTCTTCTGTCATTGTACCTTTAAATCAGTACAAAAACAACAGCCATCGCACATACGACCTTTGTGTCGTTTTTTGTTCACACACAGCCAATCTAGCGTCCTTGACAAATTTAAAACATTCCTTAAACTTAATTATTCTTTCGAAACTGACTGTGAGTGACAAATGTGGGAGCTGTTATAGGGGAGTGAATAGAGGGATTTGTTGCCAATCTTGTAGGAAATATTTTCACAGGGGGGGGGGGGGGGATGCAGTGTGAAGAATGTCGGGGGAACAGAAGAGGCTCTCTCCTGGAACTGCAGAGTATGTAGTAGGAACATTTTGATTGGGGAACAGGACAGGAAACAGTTGGAGGAAGCAAGGAAGGGACTCATAAGCATCAAGGGAGATAGGGGGGAGGAGGACGGTTGGGAACTGGCAGCTGGTTGGAGGATAGGGAGAAAGAGAACGCGACCTCCACTGCCAGAGTTAAGTGGAGAAGAGCCTCAGGTAGAATGAGGAGCAGGAAATGTGCAGCACACTTAAACCGAGGCCAAGAAGCCTAGGAATGTTCAAAGTATTAGGAAGAAGAAAGTGTTGCTGCTAGGTAGTAGCCATGGGTGAGGTGTAGGACCTCAGTTACAGGAAAGTTAGGGGCAGCGTACCAGGCCACCAGTATCTTCAAGCCAAATGCAGGGCTAAGTCTGAAACGTCCCCTTAGAAAAATGTGAACAGCGTGTAGCGTTGCGCAGTTGGAGGTGAGCCGCCAGCAGTGGTGGATGTGGGGAGAGAGATGGCGGAGTTTTGTAATTTGTCATGAATTGCTATATATATTATGACTATCAAGGTAAATACATTGTTTGTTCTCTATTAAAATCTTTCATTTGCTAACTATGTCTATCAGTAGTTAGTGCCTTCCGTACTTTGAATCTTTTATTTAGCTGGCAGTAGTGGCGCTCGCTGTATTGCAGTAGTTCGAGTAACCAAGATTTTTGTGAGGTAAGCGATTTGTGAAATGCATAGGTTAATATTAGTCAGGGCCATTCTTTTGTAGGGATTTCTGAAAGTCAGATTGCGTTGCGCTAAAAATATTGTGTGTCAGGTTAAGCACAGTCATGTATAAATTGTTCATAGGGGACGTTTCAAGTCATGTGATAGAGGACCTAGGGTCTTTATGTAAGGAATTTATAAAAGAGGACCATGTAGTGATAGTGGGTGGGGTGGGAAACAGTTTAGACAGGAATGGGGCATATGATATAGGTGGTGACCTTACCTGACTTATGGCACCAACGTACACTTAGTTGAGCTGTTCCAGCATCGTGATGGAGCACACCTTGATGAAGCTCTGAGGCGAATCAATGTGGGGCTAGGGATGGCTCTGAGAACAGCCAACTTCGCTCATGTTTCTCTGGTGCCTGTTGGGACAATCAACAGATGAGGTTTCACTAGGCATGGCCTTCACGTAAACAGGACTGGGAAGGAAGATTGGTACAGTTGATTCATAGAAGTTTAGGGGGTGGATCTTGGGCCAGACATGGTCAGACACCTGTCATCATAGGTAGGAAATGTAAGTCTTTTTTAGGATAAATCCAGACAACAGGTTCCCCTGCCTAAAGGGTATCTCCATCAGTTTAAGAAATACTGAAACAATCACTCACAAGACAGATTTTAACACTTCAGATATCACACATATCAAATGTCACAAAGAAAAACAAACCATTGGAAAGAGTAACATGGGGCATTTCAGAGACTTAACAATCCTCCATCAAAACACGCAATCAATAAAAAATAAAATGCAACTATTAGCAGTTGAGCTCCAATCTTTGAACTGCACAGTAGTTTGTATTACTGAGCACTGGTGTAGAGACACAGAAATCCAATATGCACTATTATCATTGTATGAAAGGGCAAATTCTTACTGCAAAACTACTTCAAGGGGTTGAGGATCATGCATTTATATCAGAAAAGGAACACTGTTCAAATCAAGATATGACCTCAGTACAGTAAGTGAAGACAAACACTTTGAAATATCAGCTATTGAATTAACAGGGCTTGATATCACAAAGAAATTAATCAACTTGTGTGTGTATAGATCTCCCAGTGGTAGTGTGGACACTTTTTTCAATAAATTAACAGAAGTTCTAGATAAAGTCTCAAGCACAAAGGTCAACATAATTCTGTGTGGGGACATTAACATCAACACTAATATCATAAATGAATCCAGCAGCACCTTCATAAATATCCTTCAAAGTTTTGGCATGTCTCTATCGGTCAACAGTGGAACTGCATCAGTAATTGACCATGTGGCCACAAATATAGACAGGCAAAAATGTGATGTAGCTGTAAAAATCTTGGACTATCAGATCATCTCAGTCAAATAAAAACAGTAAAATCAGGCATCGAATCGTTCCCTAAACTACAAGCCTTAAAACGACATCTATCAGAAATCAAAATAAAAGATTTTTCAAAAGAACTAGGAAAACAAAGTTGGGATGAAGTGTATAAGGAAACCAATGTGAATATGAAATTCCCTAAATTCTCCACATTGTTTAAATTGAACTTTGAAAAGGCATTTCCAAAAGTATGTATGTCTGTATCAACAACTCACAAAAACAGATCGATAACAGCAGGTATTAAGAAGTCCTCCCAAACATTTAAAACACCTCAGTTCCATGAAAAAGATTCGCAATGATCCAGATACGAAAAGATCTATAGGAATGTGCTGATTGCTGTAAAAAAGTCATTTAATGACAAAAGAATATATAATGCAGAGAATAAAAGCAAAGCAGTCTGGTATGTTATAAAAAAGGAAACAAGGAGAGGCAAACAAATGCAGAATAACATACTGCTAAGGGAGGGGGATAAGGTAATAAATGATCCACAACACCTAGCAAACTATGTAAATGAGCAATTTTCAAGTATTGCAGAGAAGTTACAGCAAAAATTCCCCAAAACAAATATAACACCTATAAATAATGTTGCTCTAAATACATGATGTTATTCCAACCACAGAGAATGAAGTCAATAAAACTGTCCAAAAACTAAAAAATAAAAAGTCAGTAGACTTACATGAAGTACCAATGTGTGTACTGAAACAATGCATAGGGATTATACAAGGTCCCTTAACAAGTAAATGAATCTTTCACATCAGGGACATTTCCAGAGCAGTTAAAACAGGCAAGAGTTGTACCTTTGCTTAAGAAAGGTAGTGCAGGAGACATGGAAATTACCGGCCCATTTCTCTGCTGTCAGCATTCTCAAAAATAATAGAAGCAATTATGAAAGACAAATTAATGAATTACCTGAATAAATACAATCTTTTAAGCGAAGCACAGTTTGGTTTCTGAAGTGGGAAAAATATGGAGTCAGCCATAGTAGAATTCACAAAAGTTGTACTTGATGCTCTTGATAAAGATGAGTGTATTATAGGCATATTTTTGGATCTTCCTAAGGCGTTTGATACAGTCGTCCACAAGATTCTATTAAATAAATTAGAAGCATTAGGAATAAGAGGGGTACCTAATGACTGGTTCTGATCGTACCTAGCAGATAGGGTAAAAAGAGTAGAGATAACACATACTTCAAATAGATCTAAACATTTAGTAAAACTCTTATCAGAACCAAAATACATTAATATTGGGGTTCTGCAAGGTAGCATATTAGGACCAATTGGTCAATAAGCAATAAAGTGACATTGAAAATAAAGAAAACTAATGCCATTAATTTCAGTTTGAAGAGAAAAACGGCAATGTTAAATTAAATGTAGATGGCACCTCTATAGACTGTGTAACAAACGCAAAATTTCTTGGAATGAATATTGATTCTCAGTTAAAGTGGTGTGAACACACAAAGGTATTTGCAAACAGTGCCTTTTAGTTACATATTATTCATATGTACACTCAGTTCTTACCTATGGCATTCTTGTTTGGGAAGCAAATGCACAAAATATGAACACATTTTCAAACTCCAGAAAGTAACCACAAAAATAATGACCAAAAATACTAGTCGAGCTCATTGTAAAAATCTGTTCAGAACACTGGGGATTTTAACTGCTCCATGTGAATAGATTTACCCGTCAGTTGAACACATCAAAAATAACATTGGTAATTACTGCACAAACAGCTCTATCCATGACCATGCAACAAGAGATAGACTCAACTTACATTTACCAAGAAAAAATAAATTTAAAACTGAAAACAGTATTTTCTACCAAGGAATAAAACTGTACAATAAATTCCCAAAGGAGATTAAAGAAATTTCAAAAATACACTTATTTAAAAAGGCAGCAAAAAAAGTACCAGTTATACAATACATTTTATACATTGAAGGATTACTTAGATAAAACAGAGTAGGGGTATGATAAAAAATGTTATACAATTAAATAATAATAATAATGATTATAAAACATCCAACATTCCACAGAACACCATCACTTTATGTTTTTTCCTTCGTTTTTCCTTTCTAAAAATACTTACCCCCAAGCTATGCACAGCACAATACTAACACCTCTTCCTCTTTCTGAGCTCAACATCTCACTCATTATGGAGGGTTGTTGACTCAATTTTTCAGGATAGCAAATAGGAAGTTGTGGTACAGCAGATGGCCCAGAGATCCCCAGTGTGTGTGTGTGTGTGTGTGTGTGTGTGTGTGTGTGTGTGTGTGTAGTGAGTGAAGTGTTACGATAAAATGTGTGTAGAGAGTGTGCAGCGACTGATAGTGAGATATGAGTGAACAGTGTGGCATTACACTATTAAATAAGCTATTTGTAAAAAAAAGTATTGTATACCAGGAGTAAATCTAATGACTGTCTCTAACAAGAAGCCTGTAAATATATGTGTATACGAATTAGCTTACTTTAAATTGGTCTAAACTTGTTAATACTTTGACATGTCCATTATCCTTGTAAAAAGAGATCTACAGATGAATAAAGGTACTACTACTACTATTACTACTGTTTCACAGGAGTGAGTAGTAATTTTTAATAAGTTACAAATTAAGCATGAAACGCAGAAATACCAGTAAATATTCAAAACACATTGATCATCTGGCCAAACAAACTGTCATTCTGAATAGAAAGGATGGAAAACATTGACAAATTTGAAAAGAAAGCAAAAGGTAACTTAATTTCTGCTGGCTATAAAGTATAAAAGAACATTTACAAGCTAGCTATTTAGGAGACTTCTTTTCCAAACAAGAACATCTTCAATTAAACTACACAGGAAGACAAAATGTATTGTGGTATCAGTAAACGAATGTGTTTTCCAATTCTTTGAGTTAATTTCAAGTGTGAAGGAAGAAGTTCATTTTTCTCACAGTGAATTGAAATTTTTCGCAAAAAGTAGAACATACTTCACACAACCAGCAGACTTTTACTATTGTAGAGCTTAATGTTGAGTACTTTTCGTAATGCGTATAAACAATGTATAAGAAATTTGCAAATTCTCATTTGTGGAGAAAGAAAAGGCAGTAATAGTTTCCAAAATTGGAATGAGTGTACCAACTGAAGATGTAATGAGTTCTTGCTTTAATCTGTGTACAAGAATCACTACCGTAGTTACGATGATAAACTGGATTTACAATCCTTTTACAGTTTCAGAAGAGTGTTATGATAGTACTACATTTAATATTCTGGTGTACAAAGCACTGATACTTTGTATATGTAGCTAAATGACATTACGTTATGTGTGTGGTCCTCAAATGGATCAGTTGAAAGAAAGTCAAATTATTTCAGATTTGTAAACCGCTATTATAAAAATGTTCCCTAAGTGTTGGTATTGTATCAGTATGATAATGGTGCCAATTCCAAAATGAAACTGGGAGACATAAGCTCACCAGTGTCATATCTCCCCATATAGAACAACAAGATGGATGCCCTTTGTTCAACAGGTGGCTTATGGCACTCAGACTGCATGCAACAACAGAAGTTGATATACTTCCCTACACCGAGCGAGGTGGCGCAGTGGTTGGACACTGGACTCGCATTCGGGAGGATGACGGTTCAATCCCGCCTCCGGCCATCCTGATTTAGGTTTTCCTGATTTCCCTAAATCGCTCCAGGCAAATGCCGGGATGGTTCCTTTCAAAGGGCATGGCCGACTTCCTTCCCCGTCCTTCCCTAATCCGATGAGACCGATGGCCTTGCTGTCTGGTTTCCTTCCCCCCCCCCCCCCCCCCCCCAAAGAAAACTTTCCTACAATCTAAATTGAACCCTACTATCTAAATTGAACACAGACACATCCTAGTGGCATCATGGAGAAGCATCAGCACGTTGAGTCTAATGTCTCCTGTGTGAACTACATGGAGAGTTAAAGATGGTGCTCCCACTGTTCGCCAAAGATACCATCTCGAGTTTCTAACTGCGAGATAGCAACCCAGTCAGAAATGTGTTCAGCGAACTGTATGATGCGTGAAATGACAGCTTTGTGGTGCTAGTGGTGACATGCCTACTGCCCCTCAGGTCCTCCATCTTAAGATCTTCACTGTGAGATGGCGACCCAACCAGGAATGTGCTGTGCGAACTGCATGGCAGGCGACACGGCGTCTCCTCGTTGCAGGTGGTAGACGGCGGCGCGCCCGCCAGTCATTAGGGCTGAAAAGAGACCAAAGGTGCCATAGGCGAGGACAGAGTGGTTGCAGCTGGACAGTAGTGCCAGATCCCACTCCGGCTCATCCAGCACGCCATCCCCCACCAGGAAGGTATGTCGCAGACCCAGGGATCGCAGATGTGGCAGCAGAACATCCTGCACCCAGTACGGGTCATCAGACGCCACCACCAGCACAAGTTCACCACCTGAGGGCACCACCTGCATAACAGTTGCAAATTTTCAGGAAGGGTGGAAGATAGGAGAGGGGGAAACAGAGAGCACTCAGAATACAAACTGTGGCCTTCAGGGTCAAAATTATAACCTAGAACTCCTCAAGAATGAATATACAACTCCTGTACAATATACGTTTGGCAGACAAAACAAGTAAGATAAAGGAAAGTTCAGATAAAATATGTATACTGCCCAGTCGTATTAATGTGACCACCTCTCAAAAGCTTGCATAACCACTTTTTATTTTTTGTAGTGCAGATAACTGTGAGACTTTCAGGAAGAGTCAATAAGGTTCTGAAAGTTACTGGAAGGAATGTGGAGCCATGCTAACTCCAGTGCAATGGCCACCTGCGCTAGGTTTTTCAGCTGAGGATCCATGGTGTGAACAACCCAGTCATATGGGTTTAAATCTGGGGAGTTTGGTGGCCAGGCGAGTTCGGCAAACTCAATCTGGTGCCCTTAGAACCACACACGTACACTGTGAGCTGGGTGACATGTTTCAGTGCCCTGCTGGTAGATACCATCATGACGAGGAAAAACAAACTGCATTTAGGGGTGGCCATGGTTCCTAACGAAAAAATGCATACTTTTGTTGATCCATTGTGCCTTTCAAGATGACTAGATCACCCAGGGAACGCCCTCCCGCCTCGACCCTTCTGGCGATTGTTGCAGGATGTTTATTTTCAGAAGTTTCACGCCATACATGTCAAAAGCCATCTGTCTGATGGAGTGCAAAACGTGATTCATCTGAAAAGGCCACCTGTCTCGACTCAGTAGATGTTGAGATGCGGTACTAGCATGTAAATTCCAGCCTTCATCACTGATGAGCAGCAGTCATCATGGGAACTAAAATCTCCAATGTTTTTCGGTATGCAGGAGAAAAATAAATTGCAATTGGAAACCTGTGTCCAAAACCGTCATCGATTGAGGCAGCAGAGGATGACATTCATAACAGATGATGCCTTTCTATGCAGCAGCTAGCTGCGTTTTCAGCACTGTTGATAGTGGCAATCAGTTGCCATCACTGAACAACAAAAAACATAGCGACGTTTCACCTATGGTCCGTCGGCATACAAAGTCACGTTTGCTGCTGATGGGGTGGTCTAGCTGCAGGCGCCGGCGTCTATAACGCCGACGTCCTGTAGTGTCACTGGATGACGTTTCCAGACACAGGTTCCTATCCTCGATTTGTTCCTCAAGACACCCTCTACAACCTCTCGAAGTTTGTCTCAACATTGTTGTGACATGCTGCTTATGGAATATAGGGTTTAACATATCGTCAAAAATGAGGTCATTAGCGAAGTGAGCACTAGCGATGGTTGGTGTTGGATGGGGAAGCAATTTGGAGAATTCTTTTGAAACGAACGATCCTGGCATTCGCCTAAGACTATTTAGAGAAATCACCTTAATGTGGATGAATTCGTAATGCTGTATTCTCGAATATGAGTCTAATGTCTCATCACTGTGCAATCACATTTGACAGCCCATCCTCGAACCCCAAGACGTAGCGAACGGAAGACATTATGCCGTTACTGTAACGTGAATGGTAACTGAAATGTTCAAATGAATCCATACCGTGAGTACATGTAGAATACAGTCGCATCTTGGCAATTCGAAGTTCAAGGAACCACAGAGAAAGTTTCAATAATTGGGAGTTCGAGCTAACGAATGTTTGACTGATCAGGGAAGAATCAAGAAAAATTCGAAGGATGGTCATCGCCTCCAGACACAAAAAAATAGTGCTATAGTGTCAATAACAGATGTATTTCTTACTTTTACGATGTTTTGATTACCAATGAATTTTCAAAGTCTATATTCCTAGGTGATAATAAATATTCAATAATACGTGAATAATTATTTTTAATACAGGTCTATAGTATTTAACTTGCCAAGAAATCTAAATTCTTTCTTCCGTTTTTACTATACCAATGTTTTGTGAACGAAACAATCGTATTTACGATGTACTAACAGCCATTAAAAATAGGTACGTTTCGCCTGTGATCGAGTATCCAGGAGTAATTACTAGCATGCCCCTGATAGTGCAATGTAGGCGTTGCAGTCAGGGTCAGTATATGCTAGACTGGGAATTACATTTATTTGCGAGAGGGCGAGAGGGAGGTTCAGAAATACACTGCAGAGTGTCTCCAGGTTATTTGAAAAGTGTTTTTCCCTGAAGAAGATGGGTGGGTAGGCCCACTAGGTAAGGGTGAGAAGTATTGATTGAAAATTTACCACGTTAATAGGAAGAGGTAAGATGCTGATTGTTTGTGTGTTGTAGAATGTCAGCTTTCGATGTCAACTTTCAAGATTTAATATACATCACTTTTGTCAGATTCAGATTTACCTTAGTTCTAGAAATGCGTACCATATCATTCCTTTCCATATTCGGCAGCGGTTTTCAGGAGAGCTAACAAGTGAACTGAGACATACTCATATGACTTAACATGTATCAGTATGATAACGATGACAAAAACGACTAATTACTGTCCCAAAAGATAGATTACTGAAATACATTCACATAAATGACTGGTAAGCACACTGCGGTGAGATGTAACCATTCCAAAGACAGTGTCACTATCATTTTGCTAAAGTCCTAACTTGTTCACAGTATGAAAAATCTCCGTTTTCGAAATTTTAAGAATAAGTCTTTACATAACGAATACCTTCTCTACTGTAGCGTTCCCCATAGGAGATTACTGTCAGTGCTGTCGAGCTGGCTATGTTCAATCTTTTCCCTTAACCGCATGTGCTAGAGTTCCAGACTGGCAAAAAATACTGTAGATTCGTCTGACAGACAGTTTATTAAGAAAGGGGTTTTCTTAGGATTATCCCAATGAATCTCTATTTGTTACGTGGCTTCTTGCTCAGCTGTGGTTGGTCGGATTCTCAATATGAGGTTGCGGTTCATACAATTATTTTATTGCCGATGGTGGTTTTCCCACTTATTTAGGGCATTACATTATATTTCCCTTAACCGCATGTGCTAGAGTTCCAGACTGGCAAAAAATACTGTAGATTCGTCTGACAGACAGTTTATTAAGAAAGGGGTTTTCTTAGGATTATCCCAATGAATCTCTATTTGTTACGTGGCTTCTTGCTCAGCTGTGGTTGGTCGGATTCTCAATATGAGGTTGCAGTTCATACAATTATTTTATTGCCGATGGTGGTTTTCCCACTTATTTAGGGCATTACATTATATTTGGTTCCGTAGAGGATCATTGGCGAGCATTTTGCAAAAAAAGTCATCATGTATACAGCTGTGTTCTCTTTGAAAAAAAAAAATTCGTTTCACTCGCATATTTCCTGTGATATTCCGTAAGGACATTATTGGTTTACTAGGCGGTAGTTCAGAACTATAAGGTTCATTTTTAAAGACAAGCTTTTTAAATGTGTGTTTTGCCCGCCAGTATTTTGATGAACGCTACAGTTACATAATATTATGAAAAGGATAGATTGCTTCTCACGATATGGCGGAGACGATGAGTAGCGGTTACGCTCAACAAAAGGACTGTCAAATTTAGAGAACCATTATTTAAAAGTGGCTGCCGAATGATTCTACTGCCGCCAACATATACCGCGCGTAAGGACACGAAGATAAGATAGGAAAAATTAGGGCACATGTGGAGGCATATTTATAGTCGTGTTTCCCGCGCTCTATTTGCGAGTGGAACAGAAAAGGAAATGACTAGTAGTGGTACAGGATACCCTCCTCCACGCACCGTACGGTGGCTTGCGGAGTATCGATGTAGATATAGATGTAGAAACAAGTAAGCTTTAAGCCAAAATAGCCTACATCAGAAGTAGAAAACATACACGCACACACACTCACGCAAACACAACTCACACACATGACCACTGTCTCTGGCTGAATCATCTCCACTAAATGGTGAGTAGCAATCTATCCTTTCCATAATATTGTCACTAACCCATCCTAGATTTTCTATTATTCTACAGTTAAACAAGAAAGTACAAGATTTTCTCGACGTGAAAATTTTTTGTCAGAGACAGAAAAACACGTCGATACTTTTAACGACTCAGTAAACGCGAGGCACTGACACGCGCTTTATTTTTCTCTTTCGTATTCCTCAGTTTATAGCATAGTTTACGTTGAAATATCGCAGTATATGCGCCAGTGTGGTGCCTGTTAGTGGTGCATGAAACAGTTTTAATTTTCGTTTTGTCTGTGGAAAATCATTTTTTTATTTACTCTTTTTCAATGCTACATTTCGATTGTATTGTTAAAGATTTAAATAATAAGCAAATATCAAAATCTATAGCATGAACAGAATAACAGTTTTTAACATTGGAGAAAGAGAATCAGGAGGCTGGACAAAGATATTATTTGTTATTGAGCAAACGAACATCAGACAATGACCAGCAGTGTGTGTGATCAGGAATGCTGTGTAATGGCTGTACTCTGTAAATACACTACTGGCCATTAAAATTGCTACCCCAAGAAGAAATGCAGATGATAAACGCGTATTCGTTGAACAAACATATTATACTAGAACTGACACGTGACTACATTTTCACGCAATTTGGGTGCATAGATCCTGAGAAATTAGTACCCAGAACAACCACCTCTGGTCGTAATAACGGCCTTGATACGCCTGGGCATTGACTCAAACAGAGCTTGAATGGCGTGTACAGGTACAGCTGCCCACGCAGCTTCAACACGATACCACAGTTCATCAAGAGTAGAGTGACTGGCATATTGTGACGAGCCAGTTGCTCGGCCATCATTGACCAGATGTTTTCAATTGGTGAGAGATCTGGAGAATGTGCTGGCCAGGGCAGCAGTCGAACATTTTCTGTATCCAGAAAGCCCATACAGGACCTGCAACATCCGGTAGTGCATTATCCTGCTGAAATGTAGGTTTAGCAGGGATCGAATGAAGGGTAGAGCCACGGGTCGTAACACATCTGAAATGTAAGGTCCACTGCTCAAAAGTGCCGTCAACGCGAACAAGAGGTGACCGAGACGTGTAACCAATGGCACCCCATACCATCACGCCGGGTGATAACGCCAGTATGGCGATGACGAACACTCGCTTCCAATGTGCGTTCACTGTGATGTCGCCAAACACGGATGCGACCATCATGATGCTGTAAACAGAACCTGGACTCATCCGAAAAAATGACGTTTTGCCATTCGTGCACCCAGGTTCGTGGTGGAGTCCACCATCGCAGGCGCTCCTGTCTGTGATGCAGCGTCAAGGGTAACCGCAGCCACGGTCTCCGAGCTGATAGTCCATGCTGCTGCAAACGTCGTCAAACCGTTCGTGCAGATGGTTGTTGTCTTGTAAACGTCCGCATCTGTTGACTCAGGGATCGAGACGTGGCTGCACGATCCGTTACAGCCATGCGGCTAAGATGCCTGTCATCTCGACTGCTAGTGATACGAGGCCGTTGGGATGTAGTACGGCGTTCCATATTACCCTCCTGAACCCACCGATTCCATATTCTGCTAACAGTCGTTGGATCTCGGTCAACGCACGCAGCAATGTCGCGATACGATAAACCGCAATCGCGATAGGCTACAATCCGACCTTTATCAGAGTTGGAAACGTGATGGTACGCATTTCTCCTCCTTACACGAGGCACCACAACAACGTTTCACCAGGCAACGCCGGTCAACTGCTGTTTGTGTATGAGAAATCGGTTGGAAACTTTCCTCATGTCAGCACGTTGTAGGTGTCGCCACCGGCGCCAACATTGTGTGAATGCTCTTAAAAGCTAATCGTTTGCATATCACAGCATCTTCTTCCTGTCGGTTAAATTTCGCGTCTGTAGCACGTCATTTTTGTGGTGTAGCAATTTTAATGGCCGGTAGTGTAATATGTGGATCGTCGTAAATTAAAGTGACAAAATGCTGAAAGAATGCGGGTTGTTGTTTAATGCCATGGTGTATTAGCCACAAAATTACGCTGGACGCACTGCGAGACAGGAGAACGCCAGTCTGCCACTAACAAACATTACGAGTGCTACTTCGACGACGCGTACGTTCGCTAACACAGGTAAGTGCTACACTCATAGCTTAAATGCAGCTTTTGGAATTTTTTGAGTAGTTTAATTTTAAATATTAACTGTTGGAGTGGTTTCAGAGTTTTACTGACTATTTTCTCCATCATGATAAATTTATATTTGTGATGAAATATCAAGTCAGTGGTTAAAAGATTTAACTTGCATAGCTATGAAATGGTATTTTTAATTCTCCCCACTGCAGCCTGTGAATATCATTTGCCACTAAATTCAATCTAAAGCACGTTATTTTCGCTTAACTAAATAATTTTGTAGCATTACGCATTGAGAAATCGTCGCAGTCAGTTCAGCATCTACGAAGGCGTGCTGAAAAGTAATGTCTCCGATCTTTTTGTGTCAAAGCCCTTGAAGCTTTATAAAGCAAATGTTGCTTGCATTCTACATACATATTCTTCGTGTCTACACATCTGCAGTACCCTGCCGCTAGAGGACTCCGAATTGTAGCGTTAAACACGGAGTTGTGTAACGTAACTATGTCGGTGCATGAGAAACAGCGTGCCGTAATCGAGTTTCGACCTTCAGCATGACAATGCCAGACCACACACGACCACTGAGATATCTGCGACAGTCTCCTTAAGCCCACTGTCATCGATTATCCTACATACAGTCACGACTTGACATCGTATCATTTTCGCCTGTTTCCAAAACTTAAAGAACGCCTTTGAGGAGGACTTCAATTTAATAGGGATGACGCGGTACAACGAGAGGCGAAGTTGTGACTCCGTCAACGGAATCAAACATTATGCAATAACGGCATCAATAAATTGATTTCGTGGTGGGAGAAATGTGTTCATCGCCAGAGTAACTGTTTTCAGAAATAAATACGTAGTCATGAAGAATAAAGATGGTTTTTGGGATGGATTATAATCAGTAATCCAATATTGCTGGCAAAAATTAATTATATTATGAATGAAATGATTTTACAAACGTTCAAATGGGACTTACTTTTTACAATAATCTTACAACTAGCATTGCGCAAACATACCTTCAGCAGTCTTGAGTTTCTCAAAAAAATGATTCAGTAATAATAGTTCCTCTTATGATAATAGTTATCTGATGTCTCTGTACATCCGTTTATAATCTCTTGTAAATCATAGCTGGTGGCTGGCAGACACACCGCTCCTCTCAACCTCTCTCTTCAGACCTATTACCGACTCGCTTCACACCCCGCTTACCACTGACTTCCTACGAACGCTAAAATGCCGCCTCTCCTGCCAACAATGCTTTCTGGTGCAGACATTCCCTCCTACCATTACAAAATGTATCAATGCGCGGTCTTTCCCGCTCTTTTCTTAAAATGTTTCTATACGCTCTCTCTCCCGCCCTTTTTAAAATTACATCAATGTGCGGTCTCTGTTGCCAGCAATACTTTGGTGCAGACATTCCCTGCTACCACAATTATTTCTAACATGACAAATATTATTTCTACTTAATCCTATTAATAAAATATAAACATCTTTCATAAATTGTGGTTTGACAATAGAAATATACACGTCTTACATAATAAACGGCTAAAACTGTTCATGGTTCATGGTGTACAGTTCCCAGTTAAAATCTACGTGTTCGTCTTGAGGCAGCTTAACTGGCCGCTCGCGAATACCTAGACTACATCATCCAGTATTAGAGAATGACAGTACTTAGAGGCTTGTAACAAACATTATACGTAATTTTAAACCTTTGAGAAACTTTTTCCCGCCGTCAGTCCACACAAAATAATGAGAGGAAAAAAATTAATCGCTTTATACAATTTCGCTGTTCGAACAGTGAAACTGCTGCATAAAACATGACGATTCAATTTGTTGTCTCTTTAACGCTATTCGTAATGCACTGTGCAGACAGTATTTACATTTGCCACTGAATGTACCTGCAAAATTCTATCATTATACAACACATATTATAGGAGATATAACATCATAAACATTGAGATGTTGAAAAACTAGCTTTTTCTTAAAACGGAGCTCAAATTTCTCTGACTATAATGATTCAATATTTGACAATGAGAGCACCTAGCGACCTTAAACAAACTTAAGACATAATTTCAAACGTTTTCTAAACTTTTTTTTGATTGCATGTTAAATGTTCAACACATTAGCTCATCTGCAAATTAATCAGAAATTTGAAGAAGTTTTATACAGATTTTTTTTTGGGGTGGGGGGGGGGGGGAGGGTTTTACTGGTATTATACTAACTGACCAGCAATTTCGTTGGTATATTCTTTTCGAAGAGTGTAATATTGTATTTGTGTATGCTAAGTAATAACGTACAACGTAGCGTGCTTCTATGTGTGTGTGTGTGTGTGTGTGTGTGTGTGTTATTTATTGTTTAAATGCAACGCTGATAGTTTTTATTACGAGGTGTACAACTTTGCTTCCGCCATTTGCCGATAGGTGGTGACAACGGTAAGTAGCGGTCGAAAGAAACAGATCGCAGACGTCAGGCAGCTAGCTTGGACCTCGGTCAACATAACCTCATTCAAACATTTGTCGGTCTGTGCCTGCTTTATAAAGTTGTTGTTGATTGAAAATGTCAGTTTACGAGCCTAACTCTCGTCATTTGCGGGAGGTGTTACTATTTTGTTTCAATATGAAGAAAGCAGCGGCTGAGTCTCATAGAAGGCAGACATGGTGCACGTATGGTAAGGACGCTGTTAGTGAAATAACGTGTCGTGAGTGGTTTCAACGCTCAAGAACGGTGATTTTAATGTCGTAGACCGGCATAGTGGTGGAAGAGAAAAGGTTTTGGAAGATGCAAAATGTTCAAATGTGTGTGAAATCTTATCGGACTTACAGTCCCTAAGCTTACACACTGCTTAACCTAAATTATCATAAGGACGAACACACACAGCCATGCCCGAGGGAGGACTCGAACCTCCGCCGGGATCATTCGCACAGTCCATGACTGCAGCGAACTTAGACCGCTCGTCAAAGATGCAGAATTGGAGACATTGCTGAGTGGAGACACGCGTCAAATTCAAGAAGAATTGGCACGATTAGTGAGAGTGACACAGCAAGCCATTTCAAAACGTCTCAAGGCTATGGGTATGATTCAGAAAGAAGGAACTTGGGCCCTACGTAAGCTGAAACCAAGAGACGTTGAACGGCGTTTGTGTGTTTCTGAAAAGTTGGTTCAGAGACAAAAACGGAAGGGATTCCTACATCGCATTGTGACCGGGGACGAAAAATGAGTTCATTACGACAACCCTGAACGCAGAAAATGATGGGGATGTACCGGCCATGCTTCCAAGTCGACGGCCAAACCGAATATTCACGGCTCCAAGATCATGCTTTGCATTTGGTGGGACCAGCTGGGCGTAATGTAATATGCGGTGTTAAAACCAAGTGAAACTATCACATGTGCTCATTATCGGAGGCAATTAATGCGTTAAAGCAGAGCTTTAAAAGAAAAACGGCCGCAATACAGCGACAGGCACGATAAAGTGATTTTGCATCACGACAACGCTCGACCCCACGTTGCAAAAGAGGTCAAAACGTACTTGGAAACGTTATAATGGGAAGTCCTACCCAACCCGCCGTTTTCTCCAGACATTTCTTCCTCTGACTATCACCTGTTTAGATCAATGGTGCATGGCCTGGCTGACCAAGACTTCCGATCTCATGAAGAAGTCACAAATTGGATCGATTCGTGGATCGCTTGAAAAGATGAACAATTTTTTCAACGCGGGATTCGCACACTGCCCGAAAGATAGGAGAAAGTAGTGGCCAGCGATAGAAAATACTTTGAATGATACGTGTGTAAACAATTTGTTTCATTAAAGCCTCAAGTGTTGGGGAAAAAACGGAGGAAGCAAAGTTGTACGCCTTGTATAACTCGTTGGCCGCACCTTCGTCAGACTTTATTATGTTACACGGTTTCCTTGAATTGTTGAATTTAAAAAACGCACACGTAAAGGCACAGTGCTCATACTGTGTGCTTGAATTGCTTTTTCTTCCTTTTTTTACGTGACGTTTGTAACTAGGAACTAAGTTCACTCAGAAAAAAATCGATGGCCTAATTACTTACTGTTCGCTGAAGACATTACAATAATCACTGATCAGAAACTGAGTCAGGTGCCTAATGAAAAGGAACATTTTCCAACAGAAGGCTAGAATATCCACATAAACACAAAGAAAACTAAGATAATGGTGTGCGCAAGAGTGGACATACTGGACGCCTAGCTGTTAAACAGGAGGCAGATATAGTTTCCTGTTCCGGAAGTGCTCTGCGCAACACAGTTAAAGGATCACTTTTTCGGAACTCCTAAACCGCCTCCCCCGGCGACACAGAAGTTTGAAATTTGCCTCAAACGTGCCTACAACCTTCCTTTGCAACGATGCAAAAGCGTAGAGCCCCGCAACGCCACACTCAGGCTCGGCACGCTTCAATCAGCGAGGTGTCGACACCGCCAGAGCTCACAAGTGTACGGTGTGTTAATGATGTCACGTTGGGACCACATTTCACCACAATTCTGCTCAACACAGCCTTGGACTGTCACACGATGAGAAGTTCGTTGCACCTCCTCTCACATACATTTCACCCCCTCTTTTGGCGCCTCTGCAATGGAGCTCAGAAACGGCAACGCCCAACGTTGAAATCACGCACTTTTCTTAGGGGCCGCCGAGGAAAACATTTTACACCGCCGCTCAGAATCGATACGAAGAGGCTGTAGGGGTGGCATAAAGGGCGTCGATACAATCACCCCTTACCTTGGGGCGTTGATTCCCCCACATTTCGAAGTCAAAAACGACAGTTCGCAGTGCAGCGGGCAAGAGGGCGTCGTGCATGACAACCTTACACTCTGGACGATTCAACCCTTCCCTAAGGACATCGTGGACCAGCAACCCTACTGAAAGCGATCGCACCCCTTTGGAGTGCAATGCGGCCGCAATTTTTGCTCTGGTGTACAGGGTAGAGCCACTAGGGAACGTTTAGAAACATTCGACGAAATTTGAACACCATCTGTAGCAGTAAGAAGTGCTTATGCTTTTTCAACAAAGAAATTTCGTGCCTTTTTGTGGCGTAATCACGGAGGCGTCATTAACACATGTGTGAATAAGACGACAAAGGGTCCCTTTGAGATCCCATTGTCCGGAAACACGCTTGGTGCAACCCACAAACCTCTGTTAAGGACGTTATAGAAATGTAGCAGTGCAGAGACAGACTGTGATGAGAGTCCAAGGCACCTGCAGACAGCACACTGACAGGTCTTCGGTCCCGTTTGCCTACTAGCAGGCGCAAGGGCAGCAGTGTAGCCCGCCTGCAGCGGCCTACAACCCTCAAGAAAGATGGGTGGATGGCAGGAGGGTGTTGCCCAACTTGGGGCCCCTAGAGGGACCCTTTTCCCTTTTACTCACGCACTGTCAATGTGGCACCCTTCCTTGATCACGCCAAAGGCGGGCGCGAAACAGGACGGTTGAAAAACATAAACGCCCTTTGCTGCTTCGGATCACGTTCAAATTTTATCAAATGGTTTTAGAAGGCCCTTAGTGGCTCCTCCCTGTATATCAGAACAAAAGTAAGGTGAAAGTGTGCTCTACAGGGGTGCGATGACTTTTAGTGGAGCTGCTGGCCCACGATGTCCTTAGAGAAGGGTTGAATCGTTGCTGCTCAGTGCACTGCAAACTATCGTTTTGGACTGCGAAATGTATGGGAATGAACGCCCCAAGGAAAGGGGTGGTTCCATTGACGCTCTTTATGCCTCCCATAAGGCCTCTTCATGTCGATTCTGAGCGGCGGTGTGTCCGAATTGTCTTCCTCGGCCGCCCCGAAGAAAGCGCGTGATTTCAACGCTGGGCGTTGCAGTTCTGAGATCCATCACAGAGGCGTGAAGAAAAAGAATGAAAAGTATGTGAGAGGTGGTGCAACGGCCTTCCAATCGTGTGACCGTCCATGGTGTCGTCGAACGAATTGTGGTGAAATTTGGTGCCAGCGTGGTACCATTAAGCAACCTTATACGTCACATCTACATCTATATACCAATCAGGTTTCCGTAAACATCGAAGCACAACATCCGCACTGATAAAGGTGACAGATGACCTGAAACTTGCCATGGACAGACATGAAGCGACTATCATTTGCTTCTTAGATTTCAGCAAAGCATTTGATACTGTCGACTTCGACATCTTACTAGCCAAACTTAGCGGTCTAAATTTCTCACCAAGTGCAGTGCAATGGTTTCGCTCATACATGACGTCTCGTCAGCAACGCATCCTGTCTGGGAATATAAAATCACCATGGCGGCAGGTAGTGTCAGGCGTTCCCCAAGGCTCACTATTAGGTCCTATACTCTTCTCTCTGTATGTCAATGATGTGTCATCGGTTCTGACCTATTGCAAATATCATATGTATGCTGATGACCTTCAGTTGTATCTAAGTGCGAAACCAAGCAATCTCAAGAAAGCTATTGAAAATTTCAATACTGACCTCGATGCACTGTCAAAATGGGCACAGGACATAGGTCTAAAACTAAACCCATCTAAAACCCAAGCGGTACTTGTTGGTCAGTCTAAGCTCATTAGCCCAAAACATCGGGAATCCGTACCACCTCTTATCCTAAATGGAACAAATATTAACTTCTCTCCCTCAGCAAGGAGTTTGGGACTAATAATAGATGAAAATCTAAATTGGACAGAGCACGTAACTGCAGTGTGCAAAAAAGCATCAGCATCCCTTCATGTCCTACAAAAATATAAAAAACTCTTCCCTTTACATCTGAAAAAGAAACTAGTACAAACACTTATACTCCCAATCATTGACTACAGCGATATTATCCTGTTGTAAAAATACTGCCGCATTTACTTTATTAGGTCTTAGTCACTACTCTTTATTCATATTGTCACTAGAGTAAGCTAATTTTCTCATTTAAACTATGGTCATGATGTAACTCTGATGTGTGAAATGCTGCATGTGTGGAACACTGGTCCAATGTAAGAGAGGGCCTGATGGCCCTAATCTGATCAGGTTGAATAAATAAATAGATAAATATCTACATCCATACTCCGCAATCCACCTGACGGTGTGTGGCGGAGGGTACCTTGAGTACCTCTATCGGTTATCCCTTCTATTCCAGTCTCGTATTGTTCGTGGAAAGAAGGATTGTCGGTATGCCTCTGTGTGGGCTCTAATCTCTCTGATTTTATCCTCATGGTCTCTTCGCGAGATATACGTAGGAGGGAGCAATATACTGCTTGACTCCTCGATGAAGGTATGTTCTCGAAACTTCAACAAAAGCCCGTACCGAGCTACTGAGCGTCTCTCTTGCAGAGTCTTCCACTGGAACTTCTGAGCTCTGGCTTTTTTCTCTCACGTGTTGACACCTTACCGACACGTCGCCGGCCAGAGGGTGATGTGGCAGAGTGCCACGCCTTTACACAATTATGGAAGAAAGTTGTAGATAAGTTTTTGGGAAATTTCAAACTTCTATGTCGCGGTGTTTCGAAAAAGTGATCCTTTGCTTTACGCAGTATAGAATAGATAAAGAAGGAAGTTGCAAGGAGGAAACTATAGCAGGAATTGCAAAGGGCAAAAGCCTTTTCTGCAAAAAGAAGTATCTGATGGAATTCTAAAGTATAAAAATTGAGACCAGGAAAGAATCATGTGTGTGTTGCATAGCACCAAGATTGCATTGACTTCCCAGCATTCATACAGAAAGTCTACTTTTATGGGCAGAAGTAGTCAACATTGGTGCTCCTACGTATAATTTTGCCAAACGTTTTGCTTAGTTGCTCAGACAATTGGTGGGCAATTGTTCACATGTACAAAACTCAGCCTAGTTTTTCAGTAGACTGGGGACTCTGTGTCTAAGCAGTTCGGATCCTTTAAGGGTGGTAGGACGCCAAAAATTAAAAAGAAAATCGATTTTTCAAAAATATGCCGATTTTGTAGCGCACATCTTCCTGAATAGTTTGGTATGAAACATATATGTTTGAGAGATTATAAGGGACGCTATTTGCTCTTAAGTGTACCGTGATGCAGCGCCACACTCCTTTGGACAGTATTCTTCTGTCATATGTAAGTGTATTTCGCTCTGTAGAATTCGAATGTTTATATTTGTGCCAGAGATTGTCATCAAACCTATATTCAGGGACCTTGCAAATGAAAAATTTATTGAACAAATGTCTTCATGGCGGCACCCAAAACCCAAATGAAAGTTTTAACCAATGTGTATGGGAAAGATTGCCAAAAACTATTTTTGTGGGAAGGAATGCACTTGCTATTGGTGTTTATGATGCAGTTTCATGTTTTAATGATGGGGTGCAAAGCAGGAAATATATTTTAGTGAAAATGGGAATTAGGCCCGGCGTGAACTGCATCAAAGCTTTGTATGCAGTAGACAGAGAGAGTGTAGTGAAAACAGATAAATCATTTTTGGAGGTGATAAAATCAAGATGCGTGCATCACAGGAATGTGAAAAGGAAGAAAATTGATTTATAAAATGAAAAAGAACCTGCTTATGGTGCTGGACAGTTCTAAAAGAATGCCAAATACAAGCAGAAACTTTAACGGCCATTTTCCGCAAAACACTAATTTCTGTGCTTAGGTACATGTAACATCAAAAATAAATATCCTATTACTTTCAAACCTGGTATGCTTACTAAACACAAACTCCTTAATGCAAAACTCTAGAATTTTCCAAATTACAAACTTGTAAAAATTTAGATAATTAACTGTAGAATTTGTTTTTTTTCTAAATATTAAGTTTAAAATGTAACTGGCTCATTTATTTTTTCATTAATTAAATACATTCTAGAGTTTCATACACCAGTACTTATTGCTTGTGTGCTGTGCAAAATTCATCGAAGAATTTCTCTTACTTATGAAGAAAAGTGTACCTTCAGCAACAAATGCAGCCAATAGTGAGTGAAAAAATGATGAAATTTCACATGTAAAAACTTTATTTTGTTATATTTTTGAACTTCCACTGTTATGAGCGTGAATCCTGAATCATTCACGGTCATGCTGACAAAGTTTTATGAATTTATTTGTAAAAGTATAGACAGTGGAAATTAAAATGTCCTGTGGTGCCTCTCATGCTCCAAGTCGGCCCGTTTGACGCCCTACCCCCCTTAATTGGTTTATTTATAGTATCATTTTTTACGAAAATTCTACTCGCAGATTCTTTGACACTACTTTTTTGTTTTGGCACACTATTTTCTCAACCTATTTTATGTTCAAGCATTGGTACTTTGAGCAGACTGATGGCTCCGCCATGGGCAGCCCTCTCATTCCCCTGGCGGCAAACTACGTTACAGAGTGCTTTGAGGAGAGAGCGCTGGATCAGCATCCCATAAACCAGCTGTATTTTTGACGTATGTTGCCAATACTTTCATTGTGTGGCCTTATGGAGAAGATAAATTAACTTGAATTTTTACATTTTCTCAACTCCATTCATAAGAAAATCCGGTTCAGCATGGAATAAGAGTAACATGGTTATCTGCCTTTAGTGGTTGTTATGGTTAGATGGAAGAATGACGGCTCCCTGGTTCATTCAGCTTATTCTAAACTCAGTCATACCGATTTGAATTTACAATCGTCGAGTTGTCATCACCCGTAGTAAAATATCAATGTGCTTAAAACACTTGCGCACAAAGCTGACATAGTCTCAGATTCAGGCTGAATCCCTAAATAGCTCGCCCACATAAATGCAGTGTTTTGGGAAACTATATATTCTTCCCAACAGATTAACAGGACACTATTAGTTAAAATGAAGCATCAGAAATTGGGTAAGAGAACTGCACGCCGACAAAATCTCCCGTTTTACTTCCCTTTGTTGGCAATATTTCGTTTAAGCTAACGAGAATCCTCCATAAATTTAAGGAGAAAGTTATTTTTTGCCCACCGTCGAAGACTGCTCTATGCCTGTGATCAGTGAAAGTTTGTTAATGCGTAAGAGTGGAATTCACAAAATACGTTGCCAGCGTGGTACTGCTTACATACGCTAAACCTCGCTCACTGTAGAGCAAGTCTGCTATTGCTGAATATTTTATCTCCACTGGACATTCAGTGGGATATGTTAAAACAAAACAAAAAAATGGTCACAGTAACATCTTTTTAGGACAAAACGTTATCCAACACAGGGCAGGGATGGTACAGCAACCAGTAATATATAATGAAGAAACAGTCAGTATTGACTGCAGGGATGTATTTATTTTTTATATACCACCGACGCGTGTCGCCTTATTCAGGCATCTTCAGTTTGGCTGAACATTAGATGGTGTTAAGTAAAAGGGCTACTGAGCATACAGAACGTCCCAGAAAATAATTTCCCTAGTCAAATTTCTTGTTGAGGCGTGCGACGTAGTCCAATAAATGCAAAACGGGATCAGGCCTCCATAGATCTGTCACCATGGAAACATGTCAGAGGTGTAGTTTCTCATGTCCAGGCTATGCACATAGTACTATATGCATAGCTCGGACATGAGCAATTACACCTCTGACATGTTTGCATGGTGACAATTCTATGCGGGCCTGATCCTGTTTCGTATATAGTACTATGTGCATAGCCCGGACATGAGCAACTGCACCTCCGACATGTTTGCATGACAGATCTGTATGTAAGCCTGATTCTGATTTGCATTCATTGAACTACGTCGCTTGTGTCAGCAAGACATTTGACGGGGGCAATTACTTGGTGGGACATTCTGTATGCTCGGTATCCCATGTACGTAACACAATCTAATATTTAGACAATCTGATGTCTGAATTAGGCAAAAAGCGTCATTGTCAATGTGGGGGCGATTCTGCTTGACGTGGATTCTACAAGCCCAGTGTAGGTTTCCGGAGGCATGTGGCACCAGACGTATACGCACAATTCTCGTAAATTATGGCCCGGCTGTTTGTCGGCATGGCGCTAGTGCCTATTAGCATCCGCAATGCGCAACATCTTTTACAGATGAGGAGAATTTTGTGGCCAAGAAAACAACGTGTTTTCACTATCAAGCTATTGAAAATACAGTAACACGTTTCTGGCCTTCTGACACACAGTTATCCTCCTGGAGATTCCATCGGCGTTGAGAAGACATAAAGAATGAAGGGACGCAAGTGGTCAGCAGTTCACGTAGTTCACACTGTCACGATGCCTCCGATTACTACCACAAGTTCATTAGCCCACGGTCCACTCACAACGATGCCATGTGCAGTGCAATTATACAGGCCGAGCGGTTCTAGGCGCTACAGTCTGCCATTTGAACCAATTTTTTTTTTGCAAATTATACTGTTTGGGTTGGTGCATAGGTTCGCAGTATTTTTGTTTTGCACGTTGGTATTCCGGTTGCTATGGGTTTATTTATCGATTGTCATTTTTTACTAGTAGTTCACTGTGGGTATGTAAGTTTAGATATTGTCATTTTGTCATCTGGAGAGACTGAATGCAGCTGTTGACGCTAGAAAGTGGTGTCAAGTGGAGGAATCGGAACATTTCCGACATATTCTTCTGTATGAATTCAGTAGAGGGCTGACACCAGCGGAGGCGTCAGAAACTTTAGCGCCGTGTATGGGGATAATGCCATTGGACTGAGCACGGCAAGAAACTGGTTTTCTCTTTCTAGGGAGGATCGTTTTGACGTTGACTCTCCACGTTCAGGAAGGCCTTAGGGGTTTGATGATGATCGTTTAAACGTATTAATCCACACCGATCCACGTCAATGTACTCAAGAACCGACAAATGTGATGAGCCCTGATCATTCCACCAGCGTGTGACATTTGCATGCAACGGGGAAGGTTCAAAAATTGGGTGTATGGGTGTCGCATGCTCTAAGCCAAAAGCACAAAAATCGGAGGGTGGCCGTAAGTGCATCTCTGCTTGCTCGTCATCGAATGGCTCGTGAACAACATCGACGATTCCTAGTCTGTTTCGTCACTGGTGACGAGTTGTTTGTTGTGGTCTTCAGTCCTGAGACTGGTTTGATGTAGCTCTCCATGCTACTCTATCCTGTGCAAGCTTCTTCATCTCCCAGTACCTACTGCAGCCTACATCCTTCTGAATCTGCTTAGTGTATTCATCTCTTGGTCTCCGTCTGCGATTTTTACCCTCCACGCTGCCCTCCAGTACTAAATTGGTGATCCCTTGATGCGTCAGAACATGTCCTACCAACCCGTCCCTTCTTCTTGTCAAGTTGTGCCACAATCTCCTCTTCTCCCCAATTCTATTCAATACCTCCTCATTAGTTATGTGATCTACCCATCTAATCTTCAGCAATCTTCTGTAGCACCACATTTCGAAAGCTTCTATTCTCTTCTTGTCTAAACTATTTATCGTCCATGTTTCACTTCCATACATGGCTACACTCCATACAAATACTCTCAGAAATGACTTCTTGTCACTTAAATCCATACTAAATGTTGACAAATTTCTCTTCTTCAGAAATGATTTCCTTGCCATTGCCAATCTACGTTTTACATCCTCTCTACTTCGACCATCATGAGTTATTTTGCTCCCCAAATAGCAGAACTCATTTACTACTTTAAGTGTCTCATTTCCTAACCTAATTCCCTCAGCATCACTAGATTTAATTCGACGTATGCTAACACAAGAAAAAAAACCCGGAATGGTTGAGTCCAAACAGAGCAGCAACTCCCCGTACAAAAACCTGCTCGCATCCACAAAAGATAATGTTATGTATCTGATGGAACAGCGACAGCGTGGTGTGTTACGAATTGCTTCCCCGAGGCATAACCGTCATTGCTGATATTTATTGTAAAAAACTGAGACGTTTTACAGATGCAGTCCAAGAATAGTTACCAGGAAGACTGCGTATGTGATGCTACTCCACCATAACGCCCGCCCACATTCCGCTAGGCAGACAAAAAACACAATGCAGGGGCTAGGGGGAAATCATTCCGCACCCACCTTATTCACTTGATTTTGCGCCGTAGGTTTTTACGTTTCTCGCTCTCTGTCGAACGAACTTAAAGGAACTCCCATTGTGGATGAAAATGCATTACGAACATGGATCGATGAGCACTTCTCCTCAAAACTAAGTGATTTCTACAGTTACAGAATGGAAAAGTTGGCGCAGCGTTGCCAGAATGTTGTAAATATTGAAGGAGAATAAAGGATGAGCAAAGTCTTGCCCTGATTATAACAACTTATTACAGAGTAACGGTTTGACATAATAATTTACATTTTATGCCGTTACATAGGTTAGCGTTGCTAGTTTTTTTAAAAACCACTTACGTATGCTCCCTTGGTAGCTCGGAGAATCTCGAGGCGGTCTTCCAGTTCCCGCCATGTGTTTCGTAACATGTGTTCTGTCACAGTACCCACAGCAGCTCGTCGACTGGTGTCACGAAGACTTCCATACATGGCTACACTCCATACAAATGCTTTCATAAATGACTTCTTGTCACTTAAATTCATACAAAATGTTAACCAATTTCTCTTCTTCAGAAACTATTTCCTTGCCATTGCCAATCTACGTTACTAGTTTTTTTTTAAGACCACTTACGTGTGCTCCCTTGGTAGCTTGGAGAATGTCGAGGCGGTATTCCAGTTCCCGCCAGGTGTTTCGTAACATGTGTTCTGTCACAGTACCCACAGCAGTTCATCGACTGGTGTGACGAAGACTCTGTCCTTGATACAGCCCCAGAAAAAAAGGTCAAGGGGCGTAATGTCTGGAGAGGGGAGTAATGTTCGGATCGGTGGATTGGAAGGAACGGTCCAACACCCTGGCCACCCCGCTCTCCAGACATTACGCACCTTGACTTTTTTTCTGGGGCTGTATCAAGGACAGAGTCTTCGTTACACTAGCTGCTGACGTCGACGAACTGAAGGCTTGGATACAAGCTGCTGTGGGTACTGTGACAGAACACATATTACGAAACACTTGGTGGGAACTGGAATACCACCTCGACATTCTCCGAGCTAACAAGGGAGTACACGTTGAGGTTTACTAATGTAAGTGGTCTTAAAATAACTAGTAACACTAACCTATGTAAGGGCATCAAATGTAACTTATTATGTCAATCGGTTATTCTGTTATAAATTTCTATAATGAGGGCGAGACACTGCACTCACCCTGTACATTATTGATGGCAAAAGTTTCTGTTATGTGTGTCTGTTGTGTTTATTAAACTTGTGGAAGAACGCTACGAAATTACGCGCCAATCCAATAGTTGACGATGTCGCTGGATCAACATGTGAAGAAGTAGGTGCCTGCTGTGTGAGCCTCAAGTTCAGCAGTGTGCATTGAACGGTGAGCGAAGAAACCACTCGTGCCTCCACCAGCATTGTCCGCCTTCGCCATATCGACATTCTCTGATGAGGTGTAAACATGCAACATTTCGTGGCCGCCCCGTAGTTTCACCGTCCTCCATCCACTTTCCGCTAATTCTCGCGTCAGCAGCACGCGAACACCAGACCAGCTTCCCGTTGCCGAGATGCTCGTTCCCAGGCGTCCGGCTATAACAATCTGCCCTGTGTTAAACTCGTTTACGCCATCTGATTTCACCATTAGTGGCCCGTATCGTCGCTAGAATGATTCCCTACCCGTCTCTGCTCCGCTTACCGCGTCACGTGCCCGCCACGGCTCTAGGCGTCGTTCAGCCTCGCTTTCGTAATGTTGTGGCTCATCAGTGTAAATGGAACGATTAGCCTTCTTAAATTTGGTGTAACAGTAGACTAGTGTAACAGTAGACTATGGAAGAGCAGATACTTTGATAGGATAACGAAAGGAAAAGTCTTGCAAACTGTGGCAGTAGATAAGACAGGTGTTGTTCGAGTTAGGCTGAAATATTGGGAACAGCCGGAAAGCGGCAGTAGTGGAGACCTGCACCAAACGAACGTTTGGGTAGGAAAACGAGCTATAAGCTGTAACGACAGTCATTCTTAGTTACAAGTTATATATTTCCTATCTGTTCGGAAATAATTACACCAGTGATTTACATCATTCCAGGTCTGCAGAAATACTGAAGAATGGAAAACGAAGTTGATCATCTCTCAGGTGACGTTCTGTTTGGCTTAAAATTTGATAACGGCAGGAAGAATTAGGAATATTTGTCTACCTAGAAAAAGCGTTCAACAGTATAAAATAGTGCATAACGCTCGAAATTCGGGGGAAAATAGGAGCAAGCTATGGAGAAAGAAGGGTAAGGTACGGCGCTTATAACAATCTAGTGCGAACAACTACAATGGAAGACCAAGAACGAAGTGGTCGAATTAACAAGTGTGTAAGACAGGAATACACTCTTCCACCCCTCCTGTTAAGTGTGTACATCGAAGAAGCAGTGATGGAAATAAGAGCTTCAGAAGTGCCAAATACACTCTAAGAAAAAAAAAAAAAGAAAGAAAAAGAACGGCGCCCCACGAAGGAATTATTCGAATGGGACGAAAATTGGAAAACGAGATATACATATACAAGCAAATGATTACAATTTGAGAAAAGTTGGATGATTTATTCAAGAGAAAGACGTTCACAAATTGAGCAAGCCAATAGCGCGTTGGTCCACCTCTGGCCCTTATGCAAACAGTTATTCGAATGGCTCTGAGAACTATGGGACTTAACATCTGAAGTCATCAGTCCCCTAGAACTTAGAACTACTTAAATCTAACTAACCTAAGAACATAACACACACCCATTCCCGAGGCAGTATTCGAACCTGAGATCGTAGTGGTCGCACGATTCCAGACTGAAGCGCTTAGAACCGCTCGGCCACAGCGGCCGGCGCAGTTATTCAGCTCGGCACTGATTGACAGAGATGTTGGCTGTCCTCCTGAGGGATATCGTGCCAAATTCTGTTCAATAGACGCGATAGACCGTCAAAATCCAGAACTGGTTGGAAGGCCCTTCCCATAATGCTCCAAACATTCTCAGTTGGGAAAGGCAGGGTTTGACAAGCACGAAGACAACTAGCAGAAACTCGCGCCGTGTGCGGGCGTCCATTATCTTGCTGAAATGTAAGCCCAGGATTGCTTGCCATGACGGGTAACATAACAGGGGGTGTAATATCATCGACGTACCGCTGTGCTGTAAGGGTGCCGCGGATGACAACCAGAGGCGTCCTACTGTGAAAAGAAATGGCACCGAAACCATCGCTCCTCGTTTTCGGGCCGTAAGGTGGGCGGCAGTTAGTTTGGTACGCCACCGCTGTACACGTCATCTCCAGACATGTCTTCGCTGGTCACTGGAGCTCCGTTCGAAGCGGCATTCATCACTGAAGACAGTTCTACTACAGTCAATGAGATTACACGCCGAAAATGTGTGTGGTGACGCCACAGACAGCGGTGGGATACCTACCTGACAGGATAGTGCACCATTGACCAGCCCACTACATTGACACCCACAATGAGGCCTCTTTCAGATTCGGTCAAATGCTTATAACGCTGTCCCATACAAGTACATGGCATCTCCCTGCCCTTCACAGTGATAACTCAGCATCTACTCTGCTCTCACACCTTATATACCCTACTGGACATGGTAAAAACATTAGATATGGGCCGGCGGGGTGGCCGAGCGGTTCTAGGTGCTTCAGTCTACGGTCGCAGGTTCGAATCCTGCCTCGGGCATGGATGTGTGTGATGTCCTTAGATTAGTTAGGTTTAAGTAGTTCTAAGTTCTAGGGGACTGATGACGTCAGAAGTTAAGTCCCATAGTGCTCAGAGCCATTTGAACCATTAGATATGGGCAACGCTAATGCGGTCTGGCGGCCGTTAAACGGTAACTGTCATAGAGGATTGGAACTCATAATCATCTACGTACCAGCCGATGGTGTGTATGTGTACACATTTTGTATTGACATCTGATCATTTTTTCTACCTGCACTGTGTTTTTGATCAGGCAACGTATTTTCGATAAAACTTGTGTAGTAGGCGATTTTTTATACTGGCATGTAGGACGACTTTTAATAAAATAATTGAAAAGCCACGATCGCTTCAATATCGTTTACCAGATGACCGGTTTCAGCACTCTGAAGGTGCCATCATCGGATCTGAAACGTGGATTAACATTTCAGATCCGATGATGGCACCTTTAGAGTGCTGAAATCAGTCATCTAGTAAACGATATTGAAGCGATCGTGGCGTTTCAATTATTTTAAAAACAGAGTGATCGCCCCACGACACACCATGTGTTCACTGGAAAACGACTTTTAATTATATGGCGTCCGTGAAGTACACTATTTGATCAAAAGTATCCAGACACCTGGCTGAAAATGACTTAAAAGATCGTGGCGCCATCCATTGGTAATGCTGGAATTCAATAAGGCGTTGGCCCACCCTTAGCCTTGATAACAGGTTTCACTTTCGCAGGCATACGTTCAGTCAGGTGCTGGAAGGTTTCTTTGGGAATGGCAGCCCATTCTTCACGGAGCGTTGCACTGAGGTCAGGTATCAATGTCGGTCGGTGAGGCCTGGCACGAAGTCGGCGTTCCACAACATCCCAGAGGTGTTCTGCAGGATTTAGGTCTGGACTCTGTGCAGGCCAGTCCATTACAGGGATGTTATTGCCGTATAACCACTCCGCCACAAGCTGTGCATTGTGAACAGGTGCTCGACCGTGTTGAAAGATGCAATCGCCATCCCCGAATTGCTCTTCAACAGTGGGAAGCAAGAAGGTGCTTAAAACATCAATGTATCCCTGTGCTGTGATAGCGCCACGCAAAACAACAAGGGGTGCAAGCCTCCTCTATGAAAAAGACAACCACACCGTAACACCACCGCCTCCGAATTTTACTCTTGGCACTACACAAGCTGGCAGACGACGTTCACCGGGCATACGCCATACCCACACCCTGCCTTCGGATCCCCACATTGTGTACCGTGATTCGTCACTTCACACAACGTTTTTCCACTGTTCAATCGTCCAATGTTTACGCTCATTAGCCGGCCGCGGTGGCCGAGCGGTTCTAGGCGCTTAAGTCCAGAATTGTGTGACTGCTACAGTCGCAGGTTCGAATCCTGCGCCGCGCGGGATTAGGCGAGCGGTCTAAGGCGCTGCAGTCATGGACTGTGCGGCTGGTCCCTGCGGAGGTTCGAGTCCTCCCTCGGGCATGGGTGTGTGTGATGTCCTTAGGTTTAAGTAGTTCTAAGTTCTAGGGGACTGGTGACCTCAGATGTTAAGTCCCATAGTGCTCAGAGCCATTTGAACCATTTACGCTCCTTACACGAAACGAGGCGTCGTTTGGCATTTACCGGCGTGATGTGTGGCTTATGAGCAGCCGCTCGACCATGAAATCAAAGTTTTCTCACCTCCCGCCTAACTGTCATAGTACTTGCTGTAGATCCTGATGCGGTTAGGAATTCCTGTGTGATGGTCTGGATAGATGTCTGCCTATCACATATTACGACCCTCTTCAACTGTCGGCGGTCTCTGACAGTCAACAGACGAGATCGACCTGTACGCTTTTGTGCTGTACATCTCCACGTTTCCACTTCACTATCACGATCGGAAACAGTGGACCTAGGGATGTTAAGGAGTGTGGAAATCTAGCGTACAGACGTATGACACAAGTGGCCCCAATCACCCGACCACGTTCGAAGTCCGTGAGTTCCGCAGTGCCCCCCATTCTCCTCTCTCGCGGTGTCTAGTGACTACTGAGGCCGCTGGTATGGAGTACCTGGCAGTAGGTGGCAGCACAAAGCACCTAATATGAAAAACGTATCTTTTTGTGGGTGTCCGGATACTTTTGATCACATAGACTACCTAGGCTCAAGCTACCGGACACTCACCGTGGAGTTGAGCCAGAGGGCGGCCCGGCCGTAGTAGCGCTCGTCCGCCGGCCGGTCCGAGTTGTAGAGCAGGCGCAGGTGGTCCGCGTAGTCGGTGCGCCGCACGTGCACCCCAGCGAACACCACCTCCTGCGCAAAAGGAAACACCCTGAGGTGTTGCGCCATCTGGCAGCAGCCACAGTGCACCACAAGCTAGTCAATAACGACCACTAATTTGAAACGTACTGACAGATTAAATCTGTACGCAAGCAGGTACCTGGAACCTTGCCTTTCAGTGATGTTGAAACGATGCTTTCATTTCCTTCGTTCCTTCTGTTCGAACAAAAACGCTAGTTGCAAGTTCGGCACAGTTTGAGAGTTCGACACACAACACAAGCTTCTGGTTGGTTGTAGTTACAGTAAGAATGAACACTGTGGGACACTGCAAGGCCGAGATGAAGCCCATGTCTCTCATACTGTTATGAAAAGTTCAGCCAAACACCAGACGTAGTCCAAATTCGCAGCGTAACGCTCCAACAACAGAGAAGCTGGTGAATACAAGGTAATTACACTGGTCAGTCGATTTGGAGGAGGGAACCAAACAGCGAGGTCTCGTTAGTTGGGGAAGGATGGGGAAGGAAATCAAGTGTGCCCTTTCGAAGGAAGCATCCCGAGATTTGCCTGAAGCGATTTAGGAAAATCACAGAAAACGTAAAGGTTTGAACCGTTATCCTCCCGAAAGCGAGTCCAGTGTGCTAACCACTGCACCACCTCGATCGTGCAGTTACACTGGTGAGCAAAGCTTAAGGGCGAAATTAACTTTCACATCACGTGTCACTGCCCAGTAACATAGCTCGATAAAACTTCGGCTAAAGAACTGCTACAATATAGCACAAAAAGTAACTGCACGAAACACAGTGAGACGAACGGAAGTGACACTTCCATTCAAAGAGAATAATTACAGTGAATTCCCGGCGATTAGGGATGGTCCCCTGAACATTACAAAAGGCGGGACATGTTTCTCAATATGGCACGTTATGATCACGGACAGAAAAGCATGCTCTGCAACGTGATCACATACCGGCAACAAGGTCGATAAGGATTTCTTCTGGTAGGGCGCACCATTTTTTCCACCAGCGTTATTGACAACTGTTGAATGGTTGTTGGTGCATGTGGACGTGGAGCAATTTGTTTTCCCAACGAATCCCACATGTGCTCGATCGAATTTAAGTCGGGGTTCAAATGGCTCTAAGCACTATGGGACTTAACATCTGAGGTCATCAGTCCCCTAGAACTTAGAACTACTTAAACCTAACTAACCTAAGGACATCACACAGCCGGCCGAGGTGGCCGAGCGGTTCTAGGCGCTACAGTCTGGAACCGCGCGACCGCTACGGTCGCAGGTTCGAATCCTGCCTCGGGCATGGTTGTGTGTGATGTCCTTAGGTTAGTTAGGTTTAAGTAGTTCTAAGTTCTAGGGGACTGATGACCTCAGAAGTTAAGTCCCATAATGCTCAGAGCCATTTGAACCATTTGACATCACACACATTCATGCCCGAGGCAGGATTCGAACCTGCGACCGTGGCAGTCGTGCGGTTCCGGACTGAAGAGCCTAGAACCGCTCGGCCACCGCGGTCGGCGTAAGTCGGGGGCGGGCAGGTCAGTCCGTTCGCCAGATATCCTGTTGCTCCACGAGCTGCTCCATTTGTGGAGTTCGATTCGGTCGCGCAATGTCTCCCATAACAATGAAGCCAGAGACAAATGCATCCCATAAAAGACGCAGTGGCACAAAAATTTTGAGTGCATTGTGCTAAGAGATTTGGAGGTCAATAGGCCTGTGCAACATTATGCACCCCCTCACTATAATATCTGGACCACTGAAACGATGATGTTCGACAATTCTGGACTACCTTCATATGGCGAAATATGGGAACAGCTAATGCATCAAGGAACATAGTCCAACAGAGGTGGGATATTGCATGGGTGTACTGACCTCAAAGTCTTTGAACACGGTACGCCCACTGATTAACATTATTATCATACTGTCTTACTTTCCCATGTGCGTCTTTTCAGGGTGCATTTTGCTCTGACTTCATTTTTATGGATGACAATGCGCGATCGAATCGAACCGCCCAGGTGGAGGAGCTCTCAGAACGAGAGGATATTCGGCGAAATGGAATGGCATGCTCGCTCCTCCGACTTAAATCCCATTCAACATGTGTGGGATGTGTTGGAGAGACGTATCGGAGCATGCATACATGGGTAAACGAGCGTCCAGCAGTGCAATTATTGTCTTTGAAAAAAGTGTCATTTCTGTTCTTCTCATCGTGTAATTGTTTCAATTACCTTTTGTAATACACTGTAACACTTCTTTCAATGTGTGGTCAAAGATATATCGCGCTATGTAACTAGGCAGTGTCACATCATGGAAAAGCTATTTTCGTCCTTAGGTTTTGTACATTAATGTACATTATTATAATAAAAATATTAGCCATCTATGGCTCATTAAATAGTGACACGACGGGAAGTTATATCTGTTAGGAGGGGGGGGGGGGGGGGCAGCTTTGAGCTTGATGGCCCTCTCCTCCCAGAACAGAGTCCTGGATCTGCGCAGGGGGAAGGTATAAGACACCACTCACATCAGTACAAATCGAGAGAGACCAAGAAAAAGAGTTGACAGGCAGTAAGGTTGGGGTTGTTTGGGGGAGGAGACCAGACAGCGAGGTCATCGGTCTCATCGGATTAGGGAAGGATGGGGAAGGAAGTCCGCCGTACCCTTTCAAAGGAACCATCCCGGCATTTGCCTGGAGGTTTAGGGAACTATGGAAAACATAAATCAGGATGGCCGGACGCGGGATTGAGCCGTCGCCCTCCCGAATGCGAGTCCAGTGTGTTAGCCACTGCGCCACCTCGCTCAGTTCTGACAGGCAGTAAGGACCTAATGAAATATATACGAGTAGCCTTGCAACTTTACGAGGATATGAAAATTATTTTCCTATGGGAAAGTGAGCCGCCACCTACCTTGACGTTAGGACTGGTCTCGAGAACGGTCCTCCTGAGTGACCGCAACTTGTTCTCTGCGTACTCGCGCAGCTTCGGCCGGTAGCGGAAGTGGCGCCTCACGTCGGCAGCCAGTGGAATTATCGTCTCCGGTAGGACGATCCATACCCTGCAGAATGTCAGTCCTTATTTAGAATCACAACAGAAACCGAGGGGTGCGTTACAACATAAAGATAAATATTGATATTTTGTTACTGATACGGTTTCGGGTATAAAAGTTGCGGTAGGCGCAAGCAACACACCTGTCAGCAGAGAGACCAAATAGAGACTCGCAAGCAACGCACTGCCAACGCCATCTCGACCGCTGGTTCTTAGATAGCCGCCACGGACCGTAGGGCTCAACCAGTCATCCAGTGAGTCATCGAGTCGAGTCTTCAGTCGCAGCCCAGTCACTTGCAGTCACAGACAGTCAGTCTCAGGTAGTACATAGCGACCAGAGCAGAGTACACAGCGGACTTGTACTTCACCAGCAGTGAGGTTAGCGTGGACTATTACGGAAGAGCTCGTACCATAACACTTCCTGTTTAAGTTAATAAAGAACCCTATTAATACTTGTGTGCAGTTTGTATTACAGAAAGAGGATATTGGCCACCAAACAACATCCTCTCCTTGCTTCCCATGGTACAAGCCTACAGTGACAACGAGACGACACAATAAAAGATATCCTCAGTGACAAGTGACAATCACTATTAAAGACGAAAACTTGCAAAGAAACTCTGTAACAAATTACGTGCTAATATTACAGGTACGATAAAAGTTTTCTGCAAGAACTAATGCCCAGACTCAAAGACAATGGTGTGGAAAAATAAGGATGAAAGCAGTTTTCGCGTAATGTGTCAGTGACAAGTAACATAGTTCTGTGAAAATTGGACCATACATAGGAAGAACTGCTGCAGTTTAGTACAGAAGGTAACTGAAATAAATACGCAACGAGACTATCGATATGACACTTTTATTCAAAAACAATGAGTACACTGATGTCACCGCGATTCACGGTGGCCCCTGTACATTACAAACTGCGCGACGTGGGTCTTAATAGGATTTGTGATCACGAACGGCAGTGCATGCTCTGCATCGAGCTCCCATGTTGGCCGCAACACTGGCAAGGAAAACACTCACATTGGGAAGAAGTACAGTTTCACAGTAACGTTGACCGGTGAGTGTGCTCAAAGATAAGGAGGTCAGTACGACAACGCAACAACACCTGGACCACCAAACGATCATGTTCGACAAATTTTCTGGATATATTAAGTCAGTACCATCGCAAATGGTGCTCCGATGTGCGGGTGTCAACGGAGCACAACGTACTAGTCGGCGTTGAAAAAGAGCACCCCACACAGTCGTCGCGACACTGTGAAGTGTGAGATCGCGTGTCTTGCAGTCCTGTTGCAACTGCATTCGCTGTTTGACGTCGGTCCCTTCTTACCTGTTGCACAACACAGCGATCATGTGCTGCGGTAATTGGCCTGCTCGACCACCTCCTCTCCTTCGGGCAACAGTGTCTGTGGTTCAGAATACTCTCCATGCACGTATAACAATGCTGTGAGCCAACGATTTACACAAAGTCTACGTTTATATAGTGTCTCCATGTTACGTTACTGTGTCCTTCAAACATGTATGCACGCATAAACCAGTGGTAAATATGCCTCGAAGCGCTAAAATGACGGTAATAAAAATTTTCTCTCTCCTCGTGCAGGAATCACCAAGTGCGAGCATAGGGCATAGGGACAACATGACATATGGAAGTTTGCGGCCGTCCGGCAGGCGTGCATGAACAGCCAAAGTGGTTAAGGCGACCATTTGCGATAAGCAGAAAATCCTGGTTCGAGTTCTGGTCCGGCACAAATTTTCATGTATCACTAATAAAACGTACAGCTGACGTCAATACGCAATCGCAATATGTGAATCCGTTTCGTAATTCTGTGAACAGTACTAAACTCCTGTGCTACCCTAGTCGTCCTTATTCCAGTTTCTCGATTATTCTTTCCGATGTTAAGTCATCCAGATGTTGTCTGCGAGCCATGGTTGTAAGGAAGAACAGCATCACATAGCACTATGTAAGTAGGCTGTTTAGGTTCTTATACTGGTAACGCCACCGCCACCTATCGCTCTATATGATAATCACTGGCTGTGCTGTGTGCAGTCTGTGGCTTGGTGGCATTGTTGGAATTTGCTATTGTAGTGTTGGGCTGTTGGCTGTTAACAGCGCATAGCGTTGCGCAGTTGGAGGTGAGCCGCCAGCAGTGGTGGATGTGGGGAGAGAAATGACGGAGTTTTGAAATTTGTAAGACTGGATGTCGTGAACTGCTATGTATATTATGATTTTTCAACACTATTAAGGTAAATACATTGTTTGTTCTCTATCAAAATATTTCATTTGCTAACTATGCCTATCAGTAGTTAGTGCCTTCAGTAGTTTGAATCTTTTATTTAGCTGGCAGTATTGGCGCTCGCTGAATTGCAGCAGTTCGAGTAACCAAGGTTTTTGTGAGGTAAGTGATTTGTGAAAGGCATAGGTTAATGTTAGTCAGGGCCATTCTTTGTAGCGATTACTGAAAGTCAGATTGCGTTGCGCTAAAAATATTGCGTGTCACATCAGTGAATGTTTGAGTACGTTCAGTTTTGCTCAGCTGTTTGAAAAGCAAATAATGTAAGAGGTTTATCAGCACAGTAATTCATAAATTTTTCTAAGGGGACGTTTCATATGTCGACCCTTAGCCGAGGATACCTCACTGAAATCTTCTGATTTTTTCTTGTAGTTTGTGCAATTAGTGCAGCCTTTGTTTATTGCTAGCGCGTAATTGTAGAGAGAATTTCCTTTGTAGTTGTAGTTTTTCATTCTTGTATAGTAAAACAGTTGTGGCATGCATGTAGATTTGCACCAAGTATTTCGCAGCTGCGCTTGCAATTAACGAGATATTATTTTCAGTGCTATGTTAATGTGTTTTCTTATTTTGCTCTTCAAATTGTGCTTTTCTGTGTTATCGTGTGAAATATTGTGTCAATAATAGCGCGTGAAAAACGTAACACTAGGCTCCAAAGTAAACTGAGAAATAATAGTGACGACGAGCGTAGCTTATCAGCACCACTGTGTAATGAATTAACGGACATTCAAAGTAGTAATTTGATAATTGTGCATAGGGAAATGGAGCGGGTGGCAAATAATGGCGTAGACAGTGAAACAATTAGTGAACAGGGACGCATTATCGATCGATCGGTCGGCAATAGCTCGCCTCAGGAATCCGAAATGACAGGGCACAATCTCGCAAATACTGTAGATTCAGGCTTTGGGTCCTCATCGTTTTCTCAAATAAGTCAAGACACATTTTCTGCTTGTCAAAATGTGAATGTTGCCAGTGCAAATTCACTGCCGAAAAGCACTGAGGAACATGTTTCAGACACCAGTGCATTTTTATTACAATTAATACAACAAATGGGACAAACACAGCAAAAGCTTCAAAAGTTAGACACAATGGAACAAAATCTTCGAAAGTTAGACACAATGGAACAAAATCTTCAAAAGTTAGACACAATGGAACAAAATCAGAGACAAACACAGCAAAAGCTTCAAAAGTTAAACACAATGGAACAAAATCTTCGGAAGTTGAACACCACGCTTGAACAAACACGTGAAGATTTAACTACTGAGTTACATAACATTGAATCGAAATGTCAAAAAGTCTGTAATGACGTAAAAACACAAATTTGTGAGCATTTTCAACCTATTTTTTCGCGGCATGAAAATGCATTACAGAATCACGAAGCAGCCATAAAAGAACTGCAAACTGTTGTTCATGAAAATCATGAGACCTTGCAAGCTAAAACTGACTCAGTTGCATCTACCGATTCGGTTACGCAACTTGCAAAAACTCAAGAAAACTTAAAGGACACAGTAGATACTCTGAAAATTGGTTCAGAAAGACACATGGAGGAAATTAGTTCATTATCAGAGAAAGTAGTTGAACTTAAGGATCAGCTAAATAATTTATCTACGAAGGTAGATGATAATCTGAATGACACAAAACCGGTAGTCTTTAATGACACAGAAGAGTGCGAACAAATTAGGAAATTCAAACAAAATCAGAATCAAATTAATACGCAACACCAAAGAGAAATCCGGGAAGTACAAGATCAGCTGACACAGGTAATACAAGAACTACGTGTTTCAGAGGACACCCGCGCTCCAACACTGGAAGAGGGTCTTAGAAATACGGAAAAGCCGCAAAATAATAACACAGGGCATTTCGGAAATTATCAAATAAATTGGCAAGGTGCACCGAATTTTGAAATGGGACCGCCGACACGACGTAACAATGACCGATATGCGACTCGCCGACATGATGACTTTGACTATAAGGTGTTCATTACTACACGTAAATTTAAAACATTTAAGAATTCTGGCAACGACATTCATCCACAAGCGTGGCTCCATCAATTCTCTCATTGTTTTCCTCCCAACTGGTCATTAGAGCACAGATTAGAATTTATGTGTGGCTATTTAGAGAATGAACCAGCTGTAAGAATGCGATCGGTCATTCACGATTGTCACACTGAAGGAGAATTTTACCATGCGTTCCTCTCAGCATATTGGTCTCAAGCTACACAAGTCCGATTAAAACATAGCATCATGATGATGAAACACGTTGAACAATCTGAATTTTCCAGTCTTGTCAAATATTTTGAAGACATGTTGCATAAGAATCAATATCATTCAAACCCATACAGCCCTTCAGAACTCATCCGCATTTGCTTAATCAAATTTCCTGATCATTTAAGAAACATTATTTTGGCAGGGCGTTGCAAAGACGACATTGAAGCTTTTCAGGGACTCTTACAAGAATTAGAAATTGACACTGACAATCGCGGGACGCGAAAACAGGAGCACAACAATTACAGGTCACATACGTCACAATTCCGCGATGAAAGAAATAGTAACTGTACACGACAAGGCTATTCTTACAACGTAAATCGTGACCAAAACAGACACCACCCTTATGACAACCGTTGGCAGAATAATAGTTACAGAGAAAGATCGTATTTCCGTAGTAATGAATATGACAGAGACAATCAGAGGAACAGACAATATGAGAACCAAAATAATTATTATCACGGCAGACAGAATAACTTCAGACGCAACGGTCCACTGTGCAGTGATAATTCAGGGAGAAATTCTCCACCACTTAACCGACAAGAAAGAAACTACAGGAACTACCGACATGACGACAGACGATATAATCATAATGACAGACGTGAATTTCATCAGAACTGGCGGGATTCTAACAGGGCTGGGCCCTCTCGACAAGGTGGATTTGTAGAAGTTAGGTCTCCAAATCCCAATAACGACACGCGCCAACAAAGAGACAGATAATGACTTGCACCGCAGGCAGCCACATGCGCCAGCTGGCTCAGAGAAAAATAACATAGACGCTAACCTTGAGAAAAATTTTAGCATTCCTTACTGACGTATACCGCATGATAATTGCGTTCAAATTGAACCTCTGCGCTCTAGGAAGAGTAAAGGATTGCACCACATTTCACATGTAAAACCGTTTATTGAGAGATATTCTGCTTTTTAATTTACTCTTTGATATAAAATATTTCACTTCACGTTACTAGTACTCTTTGTCACATTTAGAAACTGTTAACATGCAACAATGTTTTGAAGTTACATATCCAGTCAAGAACCAAGAGAACTTATTTAAACAGAAATTACGAATGCATTGTTATAGTGAACAGAGGACACGGCGTTATTGTGTGTGTACATTCTTGCTTGTTAATTGCACGATTACATAACGACTATAAGCCTTACATACTTAGAACATATACTGCTAATGAGATTTTAATGGAACATTTTGGTTTACTTGAAAAGACATTCTTTATTTGAAGTACTTTCTGTGAGTTTAAAAATGACTTAGTATTTGGTTTCTTTGACAGCTACACGATTATATCATGACGCTACTAATGTGTGACATAATTTACATTGTTGCTTTTGCGATGTATCTGTTTTATATCTGCACAGTTTTTCTGAATCCTTCTGGAAGGTAAAACATGTTTTAGTAGTAACTTTTGTGGTATAGGTACAATGAGACACCCTTTTTCATAGCACAACAATGCGTTACAGTGTAGTACTTTCTTGATCACGGTAATGTATGTAATAACTATGATATCTATATGCATAGCATTTCACTTTTGTTTATGATGAGGTAAGTACATTGACTTCTGCAGAACTTAGCTTACGGAGGACGATAACTACGACACTTCCACAGAATTATCTTACAGCAAGACACACATTTAGCGCTAAAGGATACATATTTGAGTGATTACTTTTGTACTTAATACATTTATTTTTAAAGATTTTTGAATTACAATGATACAGAGGTTTTCTGTGGTACATTGCATTCCATTGCTGTAATCTGTAACACCTGAGGGTATAATTACATTAATCCTCAGGGGGGTACACGCTTACTTTGTGTACCATGTGTGTGGCAAGCACAAGGAGCCCTAGCTAATATGGTATTTGCTTATACAACGTTACACATCGGTACCATATTTCTCCAACACAAAATACACAGCTACCTGATTATTTAACAGAGAGACAAACATTTTTTTTACTACATCAGTGACATGTTTACGCAATTACACAGTTGGATAACTTCACACTTATGAAATTGTATTTTATCTGTACTTTGTGAACTGTTCATATTTTTTCGGAACCATTGTGATACTATGAGAACTTTGAATGATGTATTTGGTAAGGGAGCATGATTTTAAAGTACGTTTGAGGTAGATGACACTATTGAAATGATCAGAGAATTTTTTTTAGGTTTTGTTATTATTGCAGAAAGCTACGACGATTTTGAGATTTGACTGAGGTGTTATGATGTTATTTTTATGACGATGATGTGTATTATGCTGTTGAGGTATGTTTATGATCAATAAGCTGAGAATCGTACTTTAAGTGTTATGAAATGTGTGTAAATGCGTGAATGTATCACAATGCAGGCGAAAATTTTTTGCACACTGTTATATTCATAGGATTTTGTTTCTACACTTTTGCAACGCAAATTCTCGACCTGTGAAATATTTTATATGAGACTGTCACTGTAGTGCAAACTGGTGTCGTAAATATTTCGGTAAGAAAGTTAAGTGCTTTTCACGTAATGTGTCGTGGGCACCCAGCTGCGCAACAGTCGCCTGGAAAAAAGTCATTAGTGTGTGCCTTTCAGAGGCACATGTGGAGTAAGAAAAAAAAAAAAAAGAGGTCATTTTCCTCGCTATTGACATTTCTTTGTCGAGAGCATCGCAAATACGACACGCTCAAACTTGAAAACATATGATTACACTGTGCAGCTCTTAATTTATGATATTTACTAAAATGCCTAATGAAATGATGAGAAACATTTTACATCTATTGTCTTTCTAGTTGAGAGATTGCTCATGTGGTTAATATCTGGTTTCCAGCTGTGTTGCAGCATTGGCTTTATAAAATAAAATTAAGTGCATTTGCTAATGTGAACACTTTCTGCCAACAGATCTATTAAATAATAATTTTATGATCCATATTCTTCGAAAATGGAACACTTGGAATGGAAAGAACAATAAGAAGGGATTAATAACAGTAACTGCATACATAATTTTCTTTTCAACTACTTGGTAATTTTTTTGGTAGAGTAAGTTATCGTGATGCATCACTCTAGTGTTAAGATGTGACATAGGTATTAAACATGGCCATTTTTACTGTAATATTTTTTCTGCTTGAGCTTTGTCATGTTTAGATATAAGCTATTGCATTTCCTGCTGCTGTTTGCTAGGCATAGTGCTACTAAATTTCACTTTGTATTACTCTGTTAAGCCAGTTTTACTACGGATTTATTTTTCTTGTTGCTGCACATTGGCTCATATTAGTTGTAATGTTGCATTTGCTTGGTAATTTAGATTTACTGTAGCTTGCTTTGCCAATTTCCATTTTTTTGTCATTGCTGCTTGTGTTACTTGTTTTGTGCTGCTGCATTGCCTTGTCCCTTAGTTTAGCATCTGAGCTCAGTAGATTTAAGTTAGCTTAAGATGGGGTAGGCTATATGTGAGAACGAGTTGTGATGAATTGGAAGAAATGCATTGAGAAGCTATAAGAAAATGGTTTGGCCAAAAAAGTATTTTGAAAGAGGATATGAACAAAAAAGTAGGGTTTAGGGACAACAGGTTTAGGTAGGATTGTCTTGGAAATAAATGATGAGGTAAGATAATGGAAAATAAATAATGAGGTAAGAAATATGTGAACATATAAATACAGAAAGCATGCTTGGATAGGATCTTTTTTGGCGGAAACAAATGTTGAAATAAGAGGTAAGATCTATGGAATTAAGTTTTGGGTTGGACTGCAGTACCAAATGTTACACTGAAAACGAACCCTGACTTTCCTTTTGTATTATTCCTCTATGTGTTTATGTACCCCTGTGTATTTGTCTTTTTCCTGTCTTTACGTGTTTAGCCAATAGGATTTATGTTGTAGAATTTTTCAAATACTATGTTATTTTCTTTGTAAAGATGTTTAGACATTATTTATTCTGTTCTGATTTAATGCTCATGTGTGAAGTTGATGTTTCTAAAGTTATTCTGATCTTTTATGTATGTACTCATGTCATAATTCCTGTAACACTGATGTATATGTTATTTCGATTCTTTTGTAAAGCCTGTACTACAAATGTTATCTGTATTGTTATGTTCTTTAATGATGTATTTTGTACCTTTGTAATTGTATTCTTATGTTATAAAATTGTAATTGACACCAGTTCATCATATTATTAACTTGTAAGTTACATTTCACTGCACACGTTTCTGTTGGTCATAGTATATGGACAATATGTGAGAATTAGGGACTGTTAGTGTTTGCACGTGTGTTAATAATTCAGCAAGGGACTAGTTAACAGCATTGCTGGTTCTAAGGACAATTCCAAAAACTTTGTGAGTGCACAAGTGGTGGTTTATGGACTTGCTATATTGTCCGCAAGTCTCTTATGGTGATTGTGCACCTGCACAGTCGCAACAGATGACTGCTGGCCGTCTTTACAAGGACTACAGTGGGTCTGCATCTTTGATGGCCCACCAATACCATTATTTCTACAATGACTGCACTGGGTCTGCACCTCTGGTGGCCCACCAATACCGTAATCTCTACCAGGACTACAGTGCGACTACTCTGTGATGACCTACCTACCAATATTCTTCAAAACTTCGTATGACTCTGCTGTGGGTTTGCTCCGTTGTGGCCCATTACCTGTCTGCATGTCTAGAGTCAGCACTGTCTTTCCGTTGAAAGGACAACACTACTTCTTCAAGACTGCATGGAAATCCACTACTTCCGTGTGCATTTCCTTTTACTGCTCAGGCTTTGAGAAAAACGCTGCAATTTTACTGTGATGAATGATCAGGACTGTCATTATGGACTGTGAGAAAATTTTAGCTTTTGACCAGCATTGTATCAATAAGTGTGTGCATTTGATTTCTTAGTTATTGTAATTATGAAAAATTTTTTCAAATCCGTATTGGCCACTGCCCAAAACAATTTGTAAAATTTTTTGTTGGGAGCATGGGGGCTATGTAAGTAGGCTGTTTAGGTTCTTATATTGGTAATGCCACCACAACCTAGCGCTCTGTATGAAAATCACTGGCTGTGCTGTGTGCAGTCTGTGGCTGGGTGGCATTGTTGGAATTTGCTACTGCAGTGTTGGGCTGTTGGCTGTTAACAGCGCGTAGCGTTGCGCAGTTGGAGGTGAGCCGCCAGCAGTGGTGGATGTGGGGAGAGAAATGGCGGAGTTTTGAAATTTGTAAGACTGGATGTCATGAACTGCTATGTATATTATGACTTTTCGACACTATTAAGGTAAATACATTGTTTGTTCTCTATCAAAATCTTTCATTTGCTAACTATGCCTATCGGTAGTTAGTGCCTTCAGTAGTTTGAATCTTTTATTTAGGTGGCAGTAGTGGCGCTCGCTGAATTGCAGTAGTTCGAGTAACGAAGATTTTTGTGAGGTAAGTGATTTGTGAAAGGCATAGGTTAATGTTAGTCAGGGCCATTCTTTGTAGCGATTACTGAAAGTCAGATTGCGTTGCGCTAAAAATATTGCGTGTCACATTAGTGAATGTTTGAGTACGTTCAGTTTTGCTCAGCTGTTTGAAAAGCAAATAATGTAAGAGGTTTACCAGCACAGTAATTCATAAATTTTTCTAAGGGGACGTTTCAACTGCAACTTCTCACTGATTGACACACACTCTCTTTTTCCTTTCTTTCAACTGTCTCGTGTTATTTGACGCAAGAACCGCGCTGACTTCACGTCGTGGTAACGTCCAACTTTCTGTGCAGGTCCGGAGAACGTCTGGCAAAATGCTACTACTCTTTCCTTCATTTACATAGATAAGTTAATGTTACGTTACTTTACCTGGCTTGTTCGTAAGTTTTTCAGAGCAGTATATTTCAAAAACAGGATCACATCACGAAACCACCTGACAGCTGCTACAATGTCTGTCAACCAGTTTTCAATCAAGCAACCGTTTTCAGATCATTGGTATCATTACACCACGTTAAAGGGAGGTTCCTTGATGTCAAGTACATATTACACTGAAGACCTAAAGAAATGGTGCACCTGCCTAATATCGTGTAGTGCCACCGTGAGCAAGCAGAAGTGCTGCATCACGACGTGGCACGGACTCGACTGATGTCTGAAGTAGTGCCGGAGGGAATCTACCCCATAAATCCTGCATAATTGTCCATAAATCCGTAAGAGTACGAGGGCATGGAAATCTCTTTTAAACAGCACGTTGCAAGGCATCCCAGACATGCTATATAATGTTCATGTCTGGGGAGTTTGGTGGTCAGCGGAAGTGTTTAAATTCAGAACCACTGTGTAGCAATTATCGACATGTGGGGTGTCGCATTGTCCTACTGGAATTGCCCAAGTCCTTCGGAATGCACAATGGACATGAATGGATGCAGGTGATCGGACAGGATGCTTACGTACGTGTCACCTGTCAGAATCGTATCTAAATTTATCAGGGGTCGCATATCACTCCAACTGCACACGCCCTACATCATTACAGAGCCTGCACCATCTTGAAAAGTCCCCGGCTGACATGGAGGGTCCATGGATTTGTGAGGTGCATCCGCTCGATGCAATTTGAAACGAGACTCGTCCGACCAGGCAACATGTTTCCAGTCATCAACAGCCCAATGTCAGAGTCGTCGGGCCCAGGCGGGCGTAAAGCTATGTGTCGTGCAGTCATCAAGGGTACACGAGTGGGCCTTCGGCTCCGAAAGCCCATACCCATGATATTTTGTTGAATGGTTCGCACGCTGACACTTGTTGATGGCCCAGCATTGAATTCTGCACCAATTTGCGGAAGGGTTGCACTTCTGTCACGTTGAACGACTCTCTTCAGTCGTCGTTGGTCCCGTTCTTGCAGGCTCTTTTTACGACCGCAACGATGTTGGAAATTTGACGTTTTACCGGATTCCTGATATTCAGGGTAAACTCGCAAAATGGTAGTAAGGAAAAAGTCCCACTTCATCGGTACCTCGGAGACGCTGAATCTCATCGCCTGTGCGCCGACTATAGCACCATGTTCAAACTCACTTAAATCTTGATAACCTGCCATTGTAGCAGCAGTACCCGATCTAATAACTGCGCCAGACACTTGTTGCCTTACGTAGGCGTTGTCGACCGCAGCGCCGTATTCTGTTTACATATCTCTCATGCCTGTACCAGTAGACAAGTGTAATGTGCTACGAATACATAGAAAGAAAGATCCCATATCATTTAGCTACAATATAGCAGGTCAGCAACTGGAAGCAGTTAATTCCGTAAATTATCTGGGAGTACGCATTAGGGGTGGTTTAAAATGGAATGATCATATAAAGTTGATCATTGGTAAAGCAGATGCCAAACTGAGATTCATTGGAAGAATCCTAAGGAAACGCAATCCGAAAACAAAGGAAGTAGGTTACAGTACACATGTTCGCCCACTGCTTGAATACTGCTCAGCAGTGTGGGATCCGTACCAGACAGGGTTGATAGAAGAGATAGAGAAGATCCAACGGAGAGCAGCACGCTTCGTTACACGATCATTTAGTAATCGCGAAAGCGTTAGGGAGATGATAGACAAACTCCAGTGGAAGACTCTACAGGAGAGATGCTCAGTAGCTCGGTACGGGCTTTTGTTGAAGTTTCGAGAACATACCTTCACCGAAGAGTCAAGCAGAATATTGCTCCCTCCTACGTATATCTCGCGAAGAGACCATGAGGGTAAAATCAGAGAGATTAGAGCCCACACAGAAGCATACCGACAATCCTTCTTTCCACGAACAACACGAGACTGGAATAGAAGGGAGAACTGATAGAGGTACTCAAGGTGGCTTGAGATGTAGATGTAGGAATTGCTTAGTAGAAACAGAAAAATGCTAGGAAAAAATGGTGACTGTAATTTTTGTGATTGTTCACAAAGTTAAAAAGTGATTTAAATTCATAAGTGGCGATCAAAACGTTTCTGTTCGACGGCCGTACAGTCCAGAATCGGTATGAAAACCAAGCAAAATAGCCGTGAGCGTTGAGACAATCATCCCAACAACGCACCGGGTTGAAGACACCCGTTTGGTAAAACAGCGTGTCCTGCTGCGAGCAGGGTCCGTAACTGCCTGCCGCACATCCTCGGCCGACAGGAATCGACGACCATTCACGCCTTTTTTTAGTTGTCCGAATGCATGATGATCGCATGGGGAGAGATCAGGCCTATAGGTCGCGCTCGGGTGTCTGCCACTTCAGTTGCCGTAGCTTCTGCGTTACGACATTTCCGATGTGGTGACATAGTTCTACATCTAGATCTACATGGGTCTGCAACTCACACTTAAATGCCTCTCGGAGGGTTCATCGAACCACCTTCGCAATAATAATGTATTATTCCAACCACGAACAGCGTGTGGAAAAAACGAACACCTATATCTTTCCGTGCGAGCTATGATTTCCCTTATTTTATTATGATCGTTTCTCCCTGTGTAGGTCGGCGTCAACAAAATAATTTCGCATTCGGAGGAGACAGTTGGTGATTGAAATTTCGTGAGAAGATTCCGCCGCAACGAGAGACGCCCTTGTTTTAATGATGTCCACTCCAAATTCTGTATCATGTCAGTGACACTATGTCCCCTATTTCGCGATGATACAAAACGTGCTGCTGTTCTTTGAACTTTCTCGATGTACTCCGTTAATCCTGTCTGGTAAGGATCCCACACCGCGCAGCTGTACTCCAAAAGAGGACGTGCAAGAGCAGTGCACGCAGTCTCTTTAGTAGATCTGTTGCGTCTTCTAAGTGTACAGCCAAAACGTAGACTTTGGTTCGCCTTCCCCACAACATTCTCTGTGTGTTCTTACCAATTTAAGTTGTTCGTAATTGTAATTCCTAGGTTTTAGTTGAATTTGTGGCATATAGATTTGACTGATTTATCGTGTAACCTAAGTTTAACCTAAGTTTAACGAATTCTTTTAGCACTCGTGTGGATGACCTCACACTTTTCATTATTTATGCTCAAATGCCAATTTTCGCACCGTGCAGGTATATTTTCGAAATCGTTTTGCAATTTGTTTTATCTTCTGATGACTTTACTAGACGATAAAAGAGATTCATCTGCAAACAACCTAAGACGGCTGCTCAGATTATCTCCTAAACTGTTTATATAGACAAGAAACAGCAGAGGACCTATAACACTACCCTGGGGAACGACAGAACTCACTTTTGTTTTACTCGATGACTTTCCGTCTACGAACTGTGACCTCTCTGATAGGAAATCACGAATCCAATCACATAAATGAGACGATGTTTCACAAGCACGCAATTTGACTACAAGCCACTTGTGAGGTACAGTGTGAAAAGCTTCTGGATACCCAGAAATACGAAATAAATTTGAACTCGCTTGTCAATAGTACTCAACACTTCGTATGAGTGAAGAGCTAGTTGTGTTTCACAAGAAAACGACGTTTTCTAAATCCGTGTTAATGTGTCAATAGACCGTTGTTTTTGAAGTAATACATAATGTTTGAACGCGATATTCACTATGTGATAAAAAGTATCTGGCACCCACAAAATCATAAGTTTTTCATATTACGTGCATTGTGCTGCCACCTACTGCCAGGTACCTCAGTAGTAATCAGACATCATGAGCGAGCAGAATAGGACGCTCCGCGGAATTCACGGACTTCGAACGTGGTCAGGTGATTGGGTCTCACTTGTGTCATACGTCTGTACGCTAGATTTCCACACTCCTAAACATCCCTAGGTCCACTGTTTCCGATGAGATAGTGGAGTGGAAACGTGAAGGGACACGTTCGGCACAAAAGCGTACAGGTAGACCTCGTCTGTTGACTAACAGAGACCGCTGACAGTTGAAGAGGGTCATAATGTGTAATTTGCAGACATCTATCCAGACTATCACACAGGAATTCCTAACTGCATCAGGATCCACTGAAAGTAGTATGACAGTTAGGCGGGAGGTGAGAAAACTTGGATTTCAGGTCGAGCGGCTGCTCATAAGCCACGCATCACGCCGGTAAATGCCAAACGACGCCTCGCGTCGTGTAAGGAGCGTAAACATTGGACGATCGAACAGTGGAAAAACATTGTGTGGAGTGACGAATACCGGTACACAATGTACCGATCCGATGGCGGGATGTGGATATGGCGAATGCCCGGTGAAAGCCATCTACCAGCGTGTGTAGCGCCAACAGTAAAATTCAGAGGCGGTGGTGTTATGGTGTGGTCGTGTTTTTCATGGAGAGGGCTTGCACCATTTGTTGTTTCGCGTGGCACTGTCACAGCACAGGGCTACGTTGATGTTTTAAGCACCTTGTTGCTTCCCACTGTTGAAGAGCAATTCGGGGATGGCGATTGCATCTTTCAACACGATTGGGCACCTGTTTACAATGCACGGACTGTGGCGGAGTGGTTACACAACAATAACATCCCTTTAATGGACTGCCTTGCACAGAGTCCTGACCTGAACCCTACAGAACACCTCTGGGATGTTGTGGAACGCCGACTTCATACCAGGCCTCACCGACCGACATTGATTCCTCACCTCAGTGCAGCACTCCATGAAGAATGGGCTGCCATTCCCGACGAAACCTTCCAGCACCTGATTGGACGTATGCCTGCGAGAGTGGAAGCTGTCATCAAGGCTAAGGGTGGACCAACACCACATTGAATTCCAGCATTACCGATGGATGGCGCCACGTACTTTTAAGTCATTTTCAGCCGGGTGTCCGGATACTTTTGATCACATAGTGTATGTTCCAAAATCCCGCTGCCTATCGACGTTAATGATACAGGCTTGTAATTGAGTGTATTACTCTTATTTACCTCGTGATGACTGAGTGTTGTGTGATGTCCTTAGGTTAGTTAGGTTTAAGTAGTTCTAAGTTCTAGGGGACTGATGACCATAGATGTTAAGTCCCATAGTGCTCAGAGCCATTTGAACCATTTGAACCATTACTCTTATTGCCTTTCTTGAATATTGGTTGGACCTATGCAAATATCCAATCTTTAAGTATGGATTTTTCGTTGAATGAGCGGTTGTGTATGATTGTTAGTAGGGAGCTATTGCATCAGCACACTCTCAAAGGATCCTAATTGGTATACAGTCTGGACTGTATCACTTGCTTTTCTTCTTTTTACGTTCCTTCACTGCTCCGAGAATAGCTACTATTAGGCTACTCATGCTGTTCTTGACTCGAATTACGGAATATTTACTTCGTTTTTCTTTTGGTGAGGGAATTTCGAAAGGCTGTGTTCAGTAACTCTAGCTTAGTAGCACTGTCGTCGATAGTATTTTCATTGCTATAGCGCAGAGAAGGCATTGATTACGTCTTTCCGCTAGCATACTTTACACAGGACCCGAACCTCTTTGGATTCTCTGCCAGATTTCGACACAAAGTTTTCGTTGTGGAAATTACTATAAGTATCTCTCACTGAAGACCGCGCTAAATTTCGAGTTCTGTAGAAGGTCGCCAGTCTTGGAATTTTTATGTTTGTTAAAATTTGGCGTGCTTTTTTCGTTGTTTCTGCAACAGTGTATCGACCCATTTTGTGTTCCATGCTGGTTCAGCTCCGTCGTTTGTTAATTTATTTGGTATAAACCTCTCAATTGCTGCCGATACTATTTCTTTGAATTCCAGCCTCATTTGGTTATACTTACCCTGTCAATTTGGAAGGAGTGGAGATTGTCTCTCAGGAAGTCAAGCGAATATTTATTTGTTTTTTTGAATAGGTATATCTTTAGTTTATTTGTGGAGTATTTGGGGGTTACAATATTCAGTCTCGTTATGATAACCCTGTGTTTACTCATTCTTGTATTCGTTTTGGTGTTCGTTATTAATTCAGGACTATTTGTTGCTAAGAGGTAGAGTGTGTTTTCACAACCGTTTACTATTCGAGTGGGCTCAGGAAGTAACTGCTAGAAATAATTTTCAGAGAGTGCGTTTAGCACAATTTCGGATGATATTTTATGCGTACCTCCGGATTCAAACATGTGTTTTCGACAACATATCGAGGATAAGTTGAAGTCACCACCAACTATAATTGTGAGTCGAGTACGTGTTTGAAATTAGACTCAAGTTTTCTTTTAATTTCCCAGAAATTGTATCATTTGAGTTGGAAATAGGATCTGATTATTATTTTATTCCGGTTGCCAAGAGTGACCTTTTCGGCTGAACTTATCTCCGGTTTTAGACAGCTTCCATTGCGTATAACGATTTGAGCATCAGTGCTTTCTATTACCGCTTGGAGCTCTGGTACTTTCCCAACAGAGCTACGAAAATTTACAGCTGTTATACCGATTTTTTCCGGATCTAAGTTTTTCCTGTGTTCATTATCATGAACTTGGCGCACCATTCCACAACGGTGGTTATCGACAGACATCCTTCTCCACACACATTCTTTATTCTCCGCTGGATGTCTACCGGTGTTTGTCCTTCGGTAGCCAAGAAAAGAATAACAGCACTGTTTGGAAGCATTTGGTAATAACGTCGCCATAGTTTACGTTTCCGCATTTACCACACACACGTCAGAAAGACACGAATGCTACACTAATCCCCTGTGTACATGTCAGTGCTTATACACTCGCACTGGAGTCGCGCAACGTTGCATATACGCTCCAGCAACGCCCTCAAACGAAACTGTTTGAGCAGCCCTTATATACGAAACAGTCAAAATCTTCTGTTGCTTTTAGACACGCATGAACTCGCCTTATGATGTACAGTCGTAACATTTAAAATTCTTCTAAATTTTGTCTAAGGGTATGTTCAAAATGGTTCAAATGGTTCTGAGCACTATGGGACTCAACTGCTGTGGTCATAAGTCCCCTAGAACTTAGAACTACTTAAACCTAACTAACCTAAGGACATCACACACATCCATGCCCGAGGCAGGATTCGAACCTGCAACCGTAGCGGTCGTGCGGTTCCAGACTGTTGCGCCTAGAACCGCTCGGCCACTCTGGCCGGCACTCTAAGGGTATGTCCCCACGACAATATGTACAGTGTCTCCGCTCGAACATTTGAAATTCTGGTACATAAACTGATTCCCCGGTGTCTCCAGGGATAAAAATCCAAAAGGGCGAATGTGCGAGCTGTAGTAGCACCCTTTCTCTGTGCCTGTCCGCCACGTTATACTTCACCCCATCTCTGTTAGTATGACTAGAGCTTGCATCTAGTAGCCGCCTTACCAATAAGTCACACGCTTCTTCTCATAAAGAGGGCACTTTCTACGGAATATCTGGAAGAGTATTCCGTAAGTACGCACATCAAAAACGTTTTGCTTCACCCCGGTTCCCAGAACTCCGCCGGCATCTGCGGACGAACGGTTCTAGGCGCTTCAGTCTCGAACCGCGCGACCGCTATGGTCGCAGGTTCGAATCCTGCGTCGGGCATGGATGTTTGTGATGTCCTTAGGTTAGTTAGGTTTAAGTAGTTCTAGGTCTAGGGGACTGATGACCTCAGATGTTAAGTCCCATAATGCTCAGAGCCATTTGAACCATTTGAACCCAGAACTCCTGTAGATAGACGTTGACTGTGGATATTGCATCACAGACACAGTCCCTTTGACTGTTCAGGGTTGTCACTACACTCGCCCAGAGATGTAAACAACCATGCATGAGCAGCGTCTATTAGAAGGAGGGGGTCCGACAGCAGATCAGTTCCAGTCATTCCACCAGGAAGGAGGCACATGGCTCGTGTGGTCTGTAGTTCAACCATGCCTAGACAATCAATTCCGCGGTTCGATCGTGTCCGCATTGTTAGTTTGTGCCAGGAAGGGCAATCAGCAAGGGAAGTGTCCAGGTGTCTCGGAGTGAACCAACGCAATGTTGTTTGGACATGGAGGAGATACAGAGAGACAGGAACTGTCGATGACATGCCTCGCTCCAGCCACCTAAGGTCTACTACTGCACTGGATGACCGCTACCTACGGATTATGTCTCGGAGGAACCCTGTCAGCAAAGCCACCAAGTTGAATAATGCTTTTCGTGCAGCCACAGGACGTCGTGTTACGACTCAAACTGTGCACAGTAGGCTGCATGATACACAACTTCACTCCCGACGTCCATGGTGAGGTCCATCTTTGCAACCATGACACCATGCAGCGTGGTACAGATGGGCCCAACAACATGCCGAATGGACCGCTCAGGATTGGCATCACGTTCTCTTCACCGATGAGTGTCGCATGTGCCTTCAACCAGACAAACGTCGGAGACGTGTTTGGAGGCAACCCGATCAGGCTGAACGCCTTAGGCACAGTGTACAGCGAGTGCAGCGAGGTGGAGGTTCCCTGCTATTTTGGGCTGTACGATACGTGAATGCCATCCCCCGACCGCTAGTGCAACCATATCGGCAGTATATTGGCGAGGCATTCGTCTTCATGGACGACAATGCGCGCCCCCATCGTGCACGTCTTGTGAATGACTTCCTTCCGGATAACGACATTGCTCGACTAGAGTGGCCAGCATGTTCTCCAGAACATGCCTGGGATAGATTGAAAAGGGCTGTTTATGGACGACGCGACCCACCAACCACTCTGAGGGATCTACACCGAATCGCCGTTGAGGAATGGGACAATCTGGACCAACAGTACCTTGATGAACTTGTGGATTGTATGCCACGACGAATACGGGCATGCATAAAAGCAAGAGGACTTGCTACTGGGTATTAGAGGTACCGATGTGTGCAGCAATCTGGACCACCACCTCTGAAGGTCTCGCTGTATGGTGGTACAACATGCAATGTGTGGTTTTCATGAGCACTGAAAAGGGCGGAAATGATGTTTATGTTGATCTCTATTCCAATTTTCTGTACAGGTTCAGGAATTCTCGGAACCGAGGTGATGCAAAACGTTTTTTGATGTGTATCTTATGTATGAGATATGTTGAATGGACGTACTGATCTGTCAGACACTCACGTACAGTTGTGACTCTCTTATCGGGCTTAATTTGGTGCCCACGGTTATTCCGACCATACTATGAAGATTTTTGTCAGGCCGCGGCTATCAAAATTTGCATTAGAATCTCTCAAACATTTCTGCCTTTAACGGCTTAGTCATTGACCGAAAATTAAACACTACCCTTCATACTTCTTTCTTCTCCTAAAACTTGCTGCATCTGTAGACTATCCATAGGAGACACACGGCATGTAAGCAGTTTGCACAGCAAACCTTTATTAAACTCTTTTTCATGGTGGGTTATTGAACTATGCAGCTGGTTCTTAAGTGAGCAACTACTGCGCTCCAGACTGAATGAATTTACACTTACAAAAACGTGAGATTAAACCTTTTAAACCGAACAACATGCACGAAATGTAATGAATATACTACAAGGAAAAGACAGAAAAAGGTAAACACTTAATTTGCTGCTCTTTAGACGTGTATCAGCAGAGAGCTGCGGCCTGACTGGCTTATTAAACGAACGGACACTTGTTTCTAAAACAAAACAACTCAGAAACTACTGCGCTAATGACTGAATGAATTTATCCTTGCAAAATCTCGAGATTAAACCTCTTGAACAGAAAAATACGGCCGGCCAGTGTGGCCGTGCAGTTCTAGGCGCTTTAGTCTGGAGCCGCGTGACCGCTACGGTTGCAGGTTCGAATCCTGCCTCGGGCATGGATGTGTGTGATGTGTCCTTAGATTAGTTAGGTTTAAGTAGTTCTAAGTTCTAGGGGACTGATGGCCACAGATTTTAAGTCCCATAGTGCTCAGAGCCATTTGAACCATTTTGAGGCAGAAAAATACGCATGAAATTTAATACATATAAATATAAAATATAGGAAAAGATAAACACGTAACTTGCCGCTCTGTAGATCTGTATCAGGCGAGAGTTGGAAGCTCACTCACTGGCTTACTAAACGAACGGACGCCTGGTTACGCTTGATCGTGGCATTGTATAGAAGTGTCGCTGAAATAATTAGCATCTCATTTAGACAATGAACTGCAATCATTTATTGCCGGAATGATGCCCATAGAGGAATTATGGGCAAAGTGTAAACAGATTATAAATCGTGCTCTGGACAAGTATGTGCGTAGTAAGTGCATTAAGGACGGAAGAGACCCACCGTCTATAGCGAAATGCGGAAAATGCTGAGGAAGCAAAGGCTGTTGCACTCTCGGTTCAAAAGAGGACGCGCAAATGATGACAGGCAAACGTTAGTAGAAAAGATCTATGCGCGAGGTATACAACTGTTACCTCCGTCACACCTTGGCTAAATATCTGGCGGAGAACCCGAAAAAATTCTGGTCCTAAGTAAAATCACTAAGCGGCTCTAAGGCTTCTCTCTCTCTCTCTCGTTATCCCAAGGAGATCCATGTGCCTCTCTTACTATTTTATGGTTGCATTTGTGATTTCTTTGATGAAAAAGTTTCAGCTGTGTAAAGAGAGAACATTAGCAATTGTAATGAAGAGTTTTAAAAGGCGTTTCAGGATGTATGCTCATCTTAGCAGTATAATATTCTATTCATAAATTGTTACACATGTACGTCAATTTTGTAGCTTTCCATTAGATGTCGTCAGGATAACTGGGAATTGAAAACTGAAAGAGGAGTGAAGGAGTGAGGCAACGCGGTTTCATATCAGCAAAACAAGTGTCAGTAGCTTCAGGTTTCGTCTTTAGATCATTAAACTAAGGGAACAAAGCAATAATATGTGTACATCGATCGCGTCCCAACCACATCCATTTTGGTGATGACTTTTTAATTTACAGGACCCGCTATGTTGTCTTCGACGGCGAGTGTTCATCAGAGACAAGGGTATATCGTCAGGAGTGTCCAATGGTAGTGTGATAGGATCGCTATTATTCTGTATGTGTATCAATGATCTGGCGGACAGGGTGGGTAGAAATCTGCAGCTGTTTGCTGATGACGCTGTGGTGTACCGCCAGGTGTCGAAAAATGTTCAAATGTGTGTGAAATCTTATGGGACTTAACTGCTAAGGTCATCAGTCCCTAAGCTTACACACTACTTAACCTAAATTATCCTAAGGACAAACACACACACACACCCATGCCCGAGGGAGGACTAGAACCTCCGCCGGGACCAGCCGCACAGTCCATGACTGCAGCTCCTTAGACCGCTCGGCTAATCCCGCGCGGCCCAAGTCTCAAACTTGAGTTCAAAAATAGTTCAAATGGCTCTGAGCACTATGGGACTTAACATCTTAGGTTATCAGTGCCCTATGACTTAGAACTACTTAAACCTAACTAACCTAAGGACTGCACACACATCCATGCCCGAGGCAGGATTCGAACCTGTGACCGTAGCAGTCGCGGGGTTCCGGACTGAAGCGCCTAGAACCGCACGTTCACTGCGGCCGGCTTGAACTTGAGTCATTGTGGCAGGAGACACAAGATGACTCAGACAAAATTCCTAGTTGATGTGATGATTGGCAGCTAGCCTAAAATGTGGAAAAATGTAAATTAATGAAGGTGAGTAAGAAAAACAAATCTGTAATGTTGGGACAGCATTAGTAGTATCCTACATGACACAGACACACCGTGTAAATATCTGGGCATAACGCTGCGAAGCAATATGAAATGGAAGGACCATGTGAGGAATGTGGTAGGGAAGGCGAATGGTAGACTCCGGTTTATTGGGAGAATTTTACGAAAGTGTGATTCATCTGTAAAGGAGACCGCAGTAGGGCGCTAGTGCGACCTATTCTTGAGTACTGTTAGAGTGTGTGGGATCCGTACCGGGTCGAATCAGAGGAAGATATCGAAGCAATTCAGAGGCAGACTGATAGGTTTGTTACCGGCGGGTTCGAAAGACACGCAAGTGTTACGGACCTCCATCAGGAACTCAAATGGGAGTCCCTGGAGGGAATGTGACGTTATTTTCGAGAAACACTATCAAGAAAATTTAGAAACTGTAGGACGATTCTACAGCCACCAACATACATGTCGCGTAAGGACCACGAAGATAAGATACGAGAAATTAGGGCCCATACGGAGGCATATAGACAGTCGTTTTTCCCTCGTTCTATTTACGAGTGGAACAGGAAAGTAAATGGTTCAAATGGCTCTGAGCACTATGGGACTCAACATCTTAGGTCATAAGTCCCCTAGAACTTAGAACTACTTAAACCTAACTAACCTAAGGACATCACACACACACATGCCCGAGGCAGGATTCGAACCTGCGACCGTAGCAGTCCTACGGTTCTGGACTGCAGCGCCAGAACCACTAGACCACCGCGGCCTGCAGGAAAGTAAATGACTAGTAGTGGTACAAGGTATTGTGGCATGCGCCCTGCGGTGGCCTGCTGAGTGCGTATGTACTGAAAGTTTGCAAGCACTGTATAACAACACTTACATTGATCTAAGACACTACGGCCATTCCTCACCGTGAGAATAAATGCCGCCTTATGGCGTTGCTGGCATCTGACTCGGAAGATATACAAAAGATACAGAGATGAATGGGGAACCATTCTAAAGACAATACAGGCTGCGAGGGGGAAATATAATGACATAATCGACTTTGGCAAAGAGTGGATTGTTACGGCTTGGTGACTGGGAAAAAGTATCTGGAAAGCGGCGAAGATGGTTGGTTGTCAGTATGCTACTGCCTTGAGCATCCACGGAAAGTGATTGAAGAACGGTGAAGCTACGAGTAGGTGACAAGGTGAGCATCCACACCTCATCACAGTACGTGGAGGTCGGAGGCTTGCCAGGTCTGTAAAGCAAGAAGGCGACGGTGTATGGCGATAGAGTACAATGCTCGTGGAGGCACTAGCGCTTCGCAGCTCACTTTTCACCACAGATTGTTGAACGTGTGTTCCCTTGTTGACCTAATCACATAGTCAGTCACAACTGCAGTGGGGAAGAAGTCGTGGAACAATGGAAACGTGTCGCCTGGTCGAATGAATTACATTTGTTGTTACACCAGGTCGATGGTCGTGCCTGGATACGCGGTCATCCAGGAGAACGGCTGCTCGAAACATGCGCCGCGCCAAGGACGCTGGTCGATGGGTTCAGGATTGTGTGATAAATGCCTGCAGCATCCAGTAGGATGAGTGGTGGGGTTGTTTCCTGGTGCGGCCCAGTAGATAGATACACATTACATCATTAGCAATGTGTGGCAGACTCGCTCCACTCTTGCGACTCAGCCCGGAGAAGGTTCGTAAGCATCGGCTTACACCATGCCGAGAATTGGCAGTGTTAGCATCCCCTGATGCAGACGTCGGGCAGAGTGACGGTCAGTGTCCTATCAGTGGGCCACGGCCTTGACGTCAGCGACGCCCTGTGTTGTGCTGCGATTTGGTTCTGCAGTGGTGGACGCTCACACTTGGTCCACTCTGGTCCCACGACGTCCACTGCTTGGGCGAAGGAAGACTGCCGTGCATGGGACATGACCCACTGCTCTCTGGCAGGAGTCTGATGGTGCCTTGCGCAGATGGCACGACAGCAGTGCTGTGGCAGTAAGCATCGCAAGGAAGCTCAGTGATAGCAGTGGCTGGCCTGACCTGGTCTCGAATCCATGGCTGCAGCTGGTGGTGGCCAGTCCTCTTACTGTCTGGCATCGACCTGGAGTCATGGTGGTGCTGCTGGACTCTGAAACGGAACTGCCTCAAAATCCACAGCTATGTGGCTCTGGGGTCCACCTGTTACACTAAAGCCCCACACCTCGTCACGTAGCTCATAACACGAGTCTTGTCCTGGTGTTGTGATACTGCCCTCTTCACTCTGGCTATTACTGTTGCGTGGTGCTGTATTTTGCTGAGTACAGCTAGTCCATCTTGGAATTCTTTTGTGTACATGTTATTGTGACATACATGTCACCAAGTGCGCTTACTGACCAGTGGTTGCTACTGCTATACTTCACTTGGCAGCTTCTTCCAAATTACTCCAAACAAGAACTAAGTAATGACTCTATGTATGTCATGGGCGATACTCACCTTCGCATCCATGTCAACACTGGAAGTAATCGAAGGCATAATGACAGCTGTGGAGTACATGAACATTATTGGGAACTACTTGCTTCTGTTCATGCTTCATGTCTTCTCTGACGATGGCGGTATCTTCCAGCACGATAACTGTCCATGTCGCCCATCCACAGCCGTGCTACAGACGTTTGAGGAGCATGATTGTGAACCGACTTTGGTGCCTTGGCACCAATTTCATCTGATCTGAATCCGATGAGAAACACGCAATCGGGCGCCAGCTCCATGCCACAAACTGCTGGACTGTAATTTATGGCAATAGTGTGAACCGAGGGTAGACACCTAGTGCCACATATCTAGCGACTTGTTCGAATCCACACACTATTAAGCAGGTGGTCAAAATGGATCAAATGGCTCTGAGCACTATGGGACTTAACATCTAAGGTCATCAGTCCCCTAGAACTGAGAACTACTTAAACCTAACTAACCTAAGGACACCACACACATCCATGCCCGAGGCAGGATTCAAACCTGCGACAGTAGGGGTCGCGCGGTTCCAGACTGAAGCGCCTGGAACTGCGCGGCCACTGCGGCCGGCTAAGCAGGTGGTCACAATCGTTTCGATCGTCAGTATGATTTATGATAATGATACGTGAATCTTTTAATGTGAAAAACATTCAGATCGGGAGGGCTGCTCAGCGTGCAGCAGGAAGACATATGTTGGGAATTAGCAGCAGAGACAGAAAAACAAAGAAATTCAATAAAATGTAGTGAAAGGTGTAATCATGAGTGTAGCGAAAGTGTAATGGAGGTGAGTTCCAGGAGATGGAAGACTGAGGCGGCGATCCACTGGTAAATTCTTCGATCACTTTTTGGGGTGCTAACGAGATTAGAGTATTTCTTCGTATGAAGCACGCAGCATTTTATCTTGGATGGATATAGAAGTAACTTCAGACGTGCTCCAGGAAAATGTGTAGGGACCATTGTTGTTCATGTTGCATATTACTGATCTGGCAGAATATGTGTTAATGTTAGCTTCAGACTTTTGCATATGATGTAGATGTTTGTAAGGAAGGACTATATGAAAAGCTTACGTAAGTACTCAAGCAGATTTTGATAAGATATCAAAGTGGTGTAGTGATCAGCAGCTTGATTTAAATGTTCTCAGATGAAGAAGCGAGTGCTTCACAAAACACAAAAACACAGTATCCTGACAACAGTATCAGTGAGTCGCAACTGGAATAAAATATCATACCAATGCCTCAGTGTAACAATTTGAGGGTATGTGAAAGGGAGCAATCACATAAGCTTAATCGTAAATAAAGCAAGTGAGAAATTGGAATAATTGGTAGAATACTGCCAAAATGTACTTGGTCTAGAAACGAGATTGGTTACAAAGTACTCGGGCGGTGCATCCTAGAATATTGTTCTAATGTGAGGGAAGTAGATCCAGCATGGGGTTCACTAATGGCGATCGGTTTGTCTGGCACACGGGAGGGAATCACGGAAATTCTGAAGAACGTTAACTGGCAGACAGTCGATCATAGACGCCAAATATCCCACGAAAGCCTGCTTACAGAGTTTCAACAACCAGTACTGAGTGAGAAAGCTAGGAATGCACCACTGCCTCATACGTAACGCTCCAGTAACGACCGCGTAGATAAGATTAGAAGCAGGTTATTCTCACCGCCTTAAATACCCGAATAGAACAGGAAGGAAACCTGTTGTTGTTGTTCTTGTGGTCTTCAGTCCTGAGACTGGTTTGATGCAGCTCTCCATGTTACTCTATCCTGTGCAAGCTTCTTCATCTCCCAAAACGTACTGCAGCCTACATCCTTCTGAATAAGTTTAGTGTATTCATCTCTTGGTCTCCCTCTACGATTTTTACCCTCCACGCTGCCCTCCAATACTAAATTGGTGATCCCTTGATGCCTCAGAACATGTCCTACCAACCGATCCCTTCTTGTCAAGTTGTGCCACAAGCTCCTCTTCTCCCCAGTCCTATTCAATACTTCCTCATTAGTTATATGATCTACCCATCTAATCTTCAGCATTCTTCTGTAGGACCACATTTCAAAGGCTTCTATTCTCTTCTTGTCCAAACTATGTATCGTCCATGTTTCACTTCCATACATGGCTACATTCCATACAAATACTTTCAGAAACGACTTCCTGGCATTTAAAACTATACTCGATGTTAACAAATTTCTCTTCTTCAGAAACGCTTTCCTTGCCATTGCCAGTCTACATTTTATATCCTCTCTACTTCGACCATCATCAGTTACTTTGCTCCTCAAATAGCAAAACTACGAGGGTCGGTCAAAAAGTAATGCCTCCCATTTTTTTTCTACTTAAAGAAATTAAGTTAAGTGAAAAATTTGAATTTGGCGCCATTCCTCAAACCTTCTTCTGCAATCCACTGCAGTAGTAACTTTCTGTGTCAGCAGGTGGCAGCACAGCAGAAGTTTGTAAGATGGCCGACATCGATGTTCGTTTGAGACAGCGTTGTGTGATTGAATTCTTGAATGCAGAAGGTGAAACGCCCATACGCATTCATGAAAGACTGAAGAAGGTGTATGGTGTTGTGACAGTGGATGTCAGCACTGTTAGACGATGGGTTCGTCGTTGTAAGGAAGCTGAAGGGCAAACACCGTTGACTGACGAAAAGCGGAGTGGCAGGCCGGTGAGTGCAGTGACTCCACACAACATTCAGCAAGTTGATGACATCATTCGTGGTGACCGTCGGGTGACTGCAGATGAAGTGTGTCGCATTATTTCTCTTAGTAAAGGCAGTGTGATCACGATTATTAAACAATTGGGGTACTCAAAAGTTTGTGCACGGTGGGTTCCAAGAATGTTAACCGATCAGAATAAAGAGGCAAGGAAAACAATAGCCTCCCAACACTTGCAGCGCTTCCGTTTGGAGGGAGATGAGTTTCTGAAAAAAATTGTGACCGGGGACGAAACATGGGTGCATTTTTTTGAACCCGAATCAAAGAGGCAGTCAATGGAGTGGCGTCACACAAGCTCGCCGAGGAAGAAAAAATTCAAAACTGTGCGATCGGCAGGGAAAGTTATGGCAACAGTTTTCTGGGATACAGAGGGTGTGATTCTGGTTGATTTTTTGGAGCAGGGATGCACAATAAATTCTGTTCAATACGTCACAACCCTCAACAAACTTAAAGCACGTCTTCAGCGAGTTCGCCCAACAAAATCAATGGCAGATGTTCTTCTTTTGCATGACAATGCAAGACCACACACCAGTCGTCACACCTCTGACGAGATTGTCAAAATTGGATGGGAAGTTTTGCCTCATCCCCCATACAGCCCTGACCTGGCACCATCAGACTTCCATCTGTTCGGGCCACTAAAAGAAGCTCATCGTGGGATTCATTTTGAAGATGAGGAGGCCGTCAAAACATCCGTGCGTCAATGGCTTAGGAAGCAGAGCTGTGATTTTTACCGTGCTGGGATACATGCCCTTGTTCAAAGATGGACCAAAACTGCAGAGATGGGCGGAGATTACATTGAAAAATGACAAAATGATCCTCAATGTTGTGGTTTTCAACCTATGTAATTGCATTTAAATTTCCTGACAATTAAACGTAGAAAAAAAAATAGGAGGCATTACTTTTTGACTGACCCTCATACTTTACTACTTTAAGTGTCTCATTTTTTAATCTAATTCCCTCAGCATTGCCCGACTTAATTCGACTACATTCCATTATCCTCGTTTTGCTTTTGTTGATGTTCATCTTATATTCTCCCTTCAAGACACTGTCCATTCCGATCAACTGCTCTTCCAAGTCCTTTGCTGTCTCTGACAGAATTACAAGGTCATCGGCGAACCTTAAAGTTTTTATTTCTTCTCCATGGATTTTAATACCTACTCCGAATTTTTCTTTTGTTTCCTTTACTGCTTTCTCAATATACAGGGTGATTCAAAAAGAATACCACAACTTTAGGAATTTAAAACTCTGCAACGACAAAAGGCAGAGCTAAGCACTATCTGTCGGCGAATTAAGGGAGCTATAAAGTTTCATTTAGTTGTACATTTGTTCGCCATTTCCGCCAATAAAGTTTTTGGACCCTTTTTCTTCGAAGGTGCTACTGTAACTGGACTACAGTATCTGGAGATGTTAGAGAATTGGCTGTTCCCTCAGCTCGAACAAGAAGCACAACAATTCATATTTCAGCAGGATGGAGCGCCACCACATTGGCACTTATCTGTCCGTAACTACCTGAACGTCAACTACCCGAGGCGATGGATCGGCCGCCAGACAGCCCGTGACAGAGCACTTCATCACTGGCCTCCAAGAAGCCCTGATCTTACCCCCTGCGATTTTTTCTTATGGGGGTATGTTAAGGATATGGTGTTTCGGCCACCTCTCCCAGCCACCATTGATGATTTGAAACGAGAAATAACAGCAGCTATCCAAACTGTTACGCCTGATATGCTACAGAGAGTGTGGAACGAGTTGGAGTATCAGATTGATATTGCTCGTATGTCTGGAGGGGGCCATATTGAACATCTCTGAACTTGTTTTTGAGTGAAAAAAAACTTTTTAAATACTCTTTGTAATGATGTATAACAGAAGGTTATATTATGTTTCTTTCATTAAATACACATTTTTAAAGTTGTGGTATTCTTTTTGAATCACCCTGTACAGGTTGAATAACATCGGGGAGAGGCTACAACCCTGTCTCATTCCCTTCCCAACCACTGCTTCCCTTTCATGTCCCTCGACTCTTTTTGGCTAGGCGCAAATTGAGAAGCGTATAGCACGTGTGACGTGACACGACACTACAGCGCGACACGCACGTGCCGCACGGGTCGCGCGGGTGCAGCGCATATTGCGACGCGTACACCATACTTCGCACGCGCCGACTGGCGACGCTCTGCGCTGACTGAACCGAAGCGCGCGCAACCTCTTCTCTTTCTCAAACGATTTTACAGAAAATATTCTCTGAAAATATATGATTTTTGCCTTACTTGTAGCGTTATATGTCAGCTTCGTGGCGAAGTGCCCATCACCTCGCTAATGACCATTCTTATTGTGATGTACACATTTTAGTAAGACACTACGCAAAACTCAAAAAGTTTACAACGAAAATTAGAGGTCGCTACGATTTCGCGTTTGGTGCGTATTACACCATATGTTGCTGCGTATGAAATTTAGCTAACATGCTGAATTTTTGTTTAGGCTTGGGAGGAGATCTCTATCTGCCTCCGATCTCGAGAAAATGGATCCCATGTAGCGCGCTCACTTCCGATCTCACGCCCGCGAGAATGAAATACTCGCAACATCTCTCGTATCTCCTAAACCGCTCGAGACATCGAAAGGAAAGTTTGGCGAATGATAGCACACAAGGAGGAGAGTGTTTTGCCAATTATTAAACACACGGCACTTTCTTATCTATGGCGATATATCACTACTTATATTTCTTTTTTTATTTATTTCACTCCAGTGACTGTAATTTTTTAAGAGTTACCGACAGCTAGCGAAACAAGAGCTTCCTAGTATGAAAATAAACATGAAAGTTCTTCTTTTATGTTACTGCAAACCGATACTATGAGGTTTTTCGTAAGCTGTTGAGCTCTGTGATCGCCAATTACTTGTTTAATGATGCCCTCCGTTTCGGAGTTCTGTCGCAATAGCTGCTGTGAGATGAGTTTGGCAAATTACACTGTGGCAAAGGAAGTACAATTAAACCCGTCACCAAGAGAATTGTGGCCTTTACTCATAAATGCTGATGCTTCTTCGAATGAGAAAAGGTTAACAATTCACACAAAAACAGATTGGCAATTCTGTTGGAATTTTGGTGAATCCCCGTAACCCATCGTATTTTTAACACTGAGCGACGGGAATGGAAACTTACCAAAGGATTTTATTCCTTCTCTTGATCCGAGCAGTATTAAAGTAATGATGAGCGTTCCTTCAGGCGGAATGATAGACACATGCCAGATACTATTCACTCGCCTAGGGCTTGCCAAACTGACAATGCGCGATCGCGAATAAAATAGTTGTTATTGAGAAAAATACACAATTGGTCTGTCGCACAACACAATGGTCAGTGTATTGTCAGCAGCGAAGGATAATGCGCGCGACAGGAATGCACGAGCTAGCCATGTGTGCCTTGTGAGATGGAGTTCGAAAAACATTGTCATGAAAGTAGATCTGCCTTTGTCAGCAGCACATTTCAACAAATTAAATATACCTAATCATAACACTCTTTTAGGATATTCCTACTTTCGTAATAGTACCGACCATTTTCTTCATTTGTATAGCCTGTTGTTGTACAATTAGTTTATTAATGCTGATAATGTCCATGCAACAATTGAAGTGTTTTTTCTCACCACGGCGAACCAATTAAAACATTGTTATTTGTGTCTGCTTTTCGACTGTTTCCAGCTTGCAGTGGAAATATGTTGTTCACATGCATGTAGTACAGTGTGTCGTATTACATTATTACATCCATATCATAGTAATCACAGTGAAACTTCTGTACTTAGGATCTTGGACGCTTTTTACCACAAGAACAAAGGGATCACACCTGTGGAGATTATCCCTTTCTAAATTTTTGTAACAGATCGTACAGATACGCTAGCTTACTAGGCAGCGAGAATATAACCTTGCTTTACTTTCCTGCCTTGATTCTTAATCACATGATTTTATAATATTCCTTGCTTCCTTATTCACTACCCTCTGTCCCTTCTTGCGATCTGAAAACATCGCGGAGGCATATGGTGCAATTCCAGGGGCCAATGGCTCATCAGTTACTGAAGTATATATTTTTCTTGACAGAAGAAAAACAAATCAAAACTATGCAGATATAAATAACAGAAAAGTATAACGTGCTAACGAAGAAAGCTGGAGCGTTTAAATGGCGAAAAACGAAACACTACCCAAAGGCAATAAAATTCAGTACACAGTAAGGCAAAATTTATCGTATTGGCAATACTACCACTGCTGATATGCGCCGTTCCGGTGTGAGCGTATGGCCGGGCTACTTTTCCGCTCCCCGCCTCAAATTTCCCACGGTGCTAGCGAGGCAAGCGCGACGCGCGGCGCGAGAGACTGTGCCTCAACCACAACGCCGCGCGACCTGGCGCAGGCGCGCGTCGCGTCCCAGTCGCGTCGCGTCGCAGTTTGCGCGGTCCCATTTGAACCTGTGATGTTACAAAAACGCGCGTTGCGCTGCGTCGCGCCACACGCGCTATACGCGTCTCAATTTGCGCCTAGCCTTATAACTGCCATCTGGTTTCTGTAAAAATTGTAAATAGCTTTTCGCTCCCTGTATTTTACCCCTGCCACCTTCAGAATTTGAAAGAGATTAATCCAGTCAACATTGTCAAAAGCTTTCTCCAAGTCTACAAATGATAGAATCATAGGTTTGCCTTTTCTTAATCTAGCTTCTAAGATAACTCGTAGGGTCAGTATTGCCTCACGTGTTCCGATATTTCTACGGAATCCAAACTGACCTTCCCCGAGGTCGGCTTCTACCAGTTTTTCCATTCGTCTGTACAGAATTCGCGTTAGTATTTTGCAGCCGTGATTTATTAAACTGACAGTTCGGTAATTTTCACATCTGTCAACACCTAAAGCAGGTGTTTTTGCCTTACTGTGTACTGAATTTTATTGCCTTTGGGTAGTGTTTCGTTTTTCGCCATTTAAACGCTCCAGCTTTCTTCGTTAGCACGTTATACTTTTCTGTTATTTATATTTGGGATTGGAATTATTGTATTCTTCTTGAAGTCTGAGGGTATTTCGCCTGTCTCATACATTTTGCTCACCAGATGGTAGAGTTTTGTCAGGACTGGCTCTCCCAAGGCTGTCAGTAGTTCTAATGGAATGTTGTCTACTCCTGGGGCCTTGTTTCGACTTAGGTCTTTCAGTGCTCTATCAAATTCTTCACGCAGTATCATATCACCCATTCATCTTCATCTACATCCTCTTCCGTTTCCATAATATTGTCCTCAAGACCATCGCCCTTGTATAGTCCCTCTATATACTCCTTCCACCTTTCTGCTATCCCTTCTTTGCTTAGAACTGGGTTTCCATCTGAGCCCTTGATATTCATACAAGTGGTTCTCTTTTCTCCAAAGGTCTCTTTAATTTTCCTGTAGGCAGTATCTATCTTACCCCTAGTGACACAAGCCTCTACATCCTTACATTTGTCCTCTAGCCATGCCTGCTTATCCATTTTGCACTTCCTGTCGATATCATTTTTGAGACGTTTGTATTCCTTTTTGCCTGCTTCTTTTACTGCATTTTTGTATTTTCTCCTTTCATCAATTAAATACAATACCTCTTCTGTTACCCGAGGATTTCAATCAGCCCTCATCTTTGTACCTACTTGATCCCTTGCTGCCTTCACTATTTCATCTCTTAAAGCTACCTATTCCTCTTTTACTATATTTCTTTCCCCCATTCTTGTCAATCATTCTCTAATGCTCTCCCTGAAACTCTGTACAACCTCTGGTTCTTTCAGTTTATCCAGGTCCCATCTTCTCAAAGTCCCACCTATTTGCAGTTTCTTCAGTTTTAATCTACAGTTCATAACCAATAGATTGTGGTCAGAGTCCACATCTGCCCCTGGAAATGTCTTACAATTTAAAACCTAATTTGTAAATCTCTGTTTTACCATTATATGATCTGTCTGAGACCTTCCAGTATCTCCAGGCTTCTTCCATGTATACAACCTTCTTTCATGATTCTAGGACCAAGTGTTAGCTATGACTAAGTTATGCTCTGCGCAAAATTCTACCAGGCGGCTTCCTCTTTCATTTCTTAGCCCCAATCCATATTCACCTACTATGTTTCCTTCTCTCCCTTTTCCTGCTCTCGAATTCCAATCACCCATGACTATTAAATTTTCGTCTCCCTTCACTGAAGGAAACCAATTTGCCACGAAGGAAACCTAATACGTGGTAAATTGGAAAGCACCCTCTTCCATGCACTTCACAGCGGTTTGAGACTTTGAATATGGACAAAGATGGGCATATGGTGTCAGAAAACGTGCATGACCTTCAAGGATGCTTGTAGCTGAAGAATTTCAACCGTGGGTGGTGTATCAACAAGATGGTGCACCGCCACACTGGGGATTATTCGTTCCTCAGTTCATGGATGAAACTTTTGCGGACCATCCAACATCATGGGCACTACGTTCACTAGACATAACCTCTCCTGACTTTCTTTGTGGTGTTGCGTTAAGGATAAAGTATTTAGTTCTCCAGTTCCTGATGTGCATACTCTTACAGCACGAGTATGAGGTGATGTGAGTCTATGACGGAAGAGATGTTGTCAAAGACATGGAGATACATGAAGTTTTGCTCAGACGTTCGAAGGGCAACAAGCAGAGCACACGGAGAAACGTATCCACAAAAGGACTTCTGATATTTGCAACATGCTGCATTGCTGTATGTATCATAGAGCCTTAGGAATAAATTTCTGTAATTAGGGAAAGACATTCTCACCATGTATGTATTGATCGTTTTATTCTGGAATAGGACATGAGAAATATGAACACCTAAATCTTTTCGTGCGAGCATTGATTTCTCTTATTTTATTACGATGGACATTTCTCCGTACGTAGGTGGGAGGCAATAAAATGTTTTGGCATTCGGAAAAGCAAGTTGATGATTAAAAATTCGTGAAAAGATCTCATCGCAACGTAAGTGGCCTTCCTTTTAATGAGTGAGAGTTCTAGGGTAAGTTATTCCTAAATATAGTGTAAGACAAAAATAAAATGAAATAAAAAATAGAGAAAATAAAACAAAACATTGTACCACTAAGGAGTTATCCAGATGGGACGGAAAGCGATAGACGTGATGTACGGGCACACACAAACAAATGGTCACCATTTCAGAAAAATTGGATGACTTTTTCAACAGGAGGAGCTACACAAATTGAGGATGTCAGTAACATGTTGTCCACCTCTGGCCCTTACGGAAGCAGTTATTCGGCGTGTATAGTTGTTGGATACCCTCCTGTAGAATATCATGCCAAAGTTTGTCCAGCTGGCACTTTAGCTCGTCAACATGCCGAGCTGTTTGGAGGGTCCTGCCTATAACACCCCAAACGTTCTCAATGGAGGAGAGATCCGGCGAACTTGCTGGTCAGTAGGGTTCTACAAGCACGAAGACAAATAGCACAATCTCTCGCTGTATGCGGGCGTGCATTATCTTGATGAAATGTAAGCCAAGGATGGCTTAAAATGAGGGGCAACAAAACAGGGAGTAAAATGTCGTCGATGTACCGCTGTGTTGTAAGAGTGCCGCAAATGACAGCCAAACGGGTCCTGCTAAGGAAAGAAATAGCACCCTAGACCATCTCTCCTGGTTATCGGGACGTATGACGGGCGACAGTCGAGTTCATATCCCACTGGTGTCTGGGGCGTCTCCAGACACGTTTTCGCTGGTCATTGGGGCTCAGTTACAAGCAGGATTTTTCACTGGAGACAATTATACTCCAGTCAATTAGATTCCAGGTCAGATGTGCCCGACAACACTGCACACGAGCTTGTTGGTGTACAGAGGTCAATAGTAGTGGTCGCAAGGGGCGCCGGGAGTTCAGCCTCTTTCTGTGAGCCATTGTGGTCACTGAAGCACCAGTTGCAAGTCGGCTCGCTGATAATGATGAATTCGGGGCTCTGATTGCCTCTCGGACGATTCCTCGGTTCTCAAGTTTTGTCGTCTCTCTGGTCGACCGCTTCCTACTTGAAGCTGTGTTCGGCTGTGGTTCACCCATATGTGCCAATATCGTCGGATTGTGGCATCACTTCTATCCAAACGTCAAGCGATTTGTCGATTACTCCAACCGGTTTCTTTGGGCCCAGCTACACGTCCTCTCTCAAATGCTGACATCTGCTTATATTGTTCACGCTCCTAGTTGGGAGGCGTAGTTGCTGTCCAACTGAGTACACGGAATGAGGCCCTGGTATCGACATGTCCCCTGTTTACCACCATTGCCAGCTGAGCGGTGAAATTACGTTGCATCTTCACACATTCATCCATCGGCCGCCAAAGTTTACAGTTTTGTATTTTCCGTCGATACCTGGTTGAATATCACTTTGGGTCCTCTTTGCATAGTTATTTCGTGTTGCGTCGTTTTTTTTTGCTTTAGAGTATACAAAAGAAAAAGTACAGTATTGAGGATGTTCTACAGTATTGTTGGTGACTGTAATTCCTAGGCTTTTAGTTTAATATTAAATTTGTGAAATTTAACAGAATTTATTTAGTACTCATGTGGATGATCTCACATTTTTTACATTGCCATTTCTCGTGTGATGTAAATATCTTGTGTAGATCATTTTGCATTTTGCTTTGCTCTTTTATATAGTAAACTATATAGTAAACGATAGTAACATCTGCAAACAACCCAAGATGGCTGTTCAGATTACCTACTACGTTGTTTATGTGGATTACGTATAGCACAAGGCCTATAACACTTCCTTGGTCTCTTCAGATATCACTTCAGTTTCACTAGATGACATCCCGTCATTCATCGACATTGTTTGGAGGAAGCTGTGCCACTGCAGCATAAAAGTTGCAAAACAGTCGAACTTCTTCTCTATCCCTATATTCCTCCGTTACTCTCAGTTCTTGTATTTTTTTCCACAGGCGTTGGTTGCAGTGAAAATTGCTACCAGAAAGAAATGCATAAGCGAACCCTGTTTTCATAGTTTTCTTAATAGTGATTTCAAAGTCTAGCACTGCAGTTTTCTGTGACCACCCTGACATCGCATTTTTCAATCCAGCAAAGGTCTTTCATACGCATTTTGACTTTTGTGTGGGAGCAAAGCAAATAAAACAGGAAATAACTTCGTGTCTTCTTCCGTGGTACCGAGGTCAACGTGACTTTTCTTACAGGAACTCACAAATCCAGTCGCATAACCAAGACGATACTCCACAGGCACGGAAATTGATTAGAAGCCACTTGTGAGGAACGAAAAAAAACGAGATCCTTGTACAGGCCTTGAAGGTCCAAGGGCCCAAGGTATGCCATATCTTGTCTGCCTTGCGGATGCGGCATGGAGAAGCATGTGATCAGCACACCGCTCTCCCGGTCATTTTCCAGACCGGAGAGCCGCTACTTCTCAGTCATGTAGCTCGTCAGCTGGCATCACAAGGCTCAATACACCCCCTACGAGTCCTCCCACCAGCGAAAAATCCTTCGCTCTACCGGGAATCGAGCCGCGTGGGATTAGCCGAGCCGTCTAAGGCGCTGCAGTCATGGACTGTGCGGCTGGTCCCGGCGGAGGTTCGAGTCCTCCCTTGGGCATGGGTGTGTGTGTTTGTCCTTAGGATAATTTAGGTTAAGTAGTGTGTAAGCTTATGGACTGATGACCTTAGCAGTTAAGTCCCATAAGATTTCACACACATTTGGACATTTTTGAACCGGGAATCGAGCGGGGGTCGTCTGCCTGGCAATAATCTGTACTGACCACTCAGCTATAGACGCTAACAACGGTGTCAAAACCCTTCTGGAAATCTAGAAGTATGGAATCACCTCGCGATCTCCTGTCGATAGCGCTCTTGTCAGTCCACGTTTTGCTAGTTTTGCTAGTTTTGGTTGTAGCTTTTCTTGGAATGCAGAATGATCATGGATATTCTTCTTTCTGTGGATTATTTTTAGGGATAGCCATTCGTGTTATACCCATATCTATCAGGTCTTTTTCTACCTCAGCGAAGCATTCCTCCTCGATTTTATTAAATTATTTTCAATATAGAAACTCAGCAGAACTATTTTAATTGCAAAACCACACATACTTACTCGAAGACGATGGGCACGTGCAGCTCCTTGGCGTGCGCGACAACCTCCGCTAGCGACGCCGTCTCTAGGTCGACCTTGAAGAGGCGCCGGCCAGCCTCCTCCAAGGCGTCCTCGGGGCACCCCGACTGCGAGAGGAACTCGAGCATGTCCGGCACACCCAGCGGCTCGAACACCTTCCGATAAGTCGACACGTCATCGTTAAGGCTGTGGAGGATATTCCCGCACCAAAGCATGCACTGCTGGCTGTAAACCACTCATACAACGTAAACAGTGGGGAAATGTGGAAAAGAGGTTCGAATATTGACCAGGGTTATCTCCAACAGGTGACCATAAGAAGAAATGAGAGGATCCACTGATGAGCCGAAACATGATGACCACCGCCCACAGAGGGACTGAGTGCTGCCTAGTGAGACTGGGAGCACGTGGCATGGTAAGGAAAGGTTGAAATATAGGTAGAAACGAATACGGAATCTATCGGGTGATACGGGCCACAAGTGGAGGAATTCGCTGATGTAAGTGACCTCGGCAAAAAGCAGCTCGCTGTGAGCCAGCGATTGGGAAAGAGTATCTCTGAAACAGCAGAACTTGTCGTCTGTTTACGTGTTCCTGTCGTGAGTATGTAAGGTAACTGGTTGAAGGACGGTGAAACGACGCGTAGGGACAGACGTCCACATCTCATCAGAGACAGGATGTTTGGACGCTCTGTAAAGCAGAATAGGCGGCGATCTGTGGGAGATCTGACGACAGAGTACAATGGAGGTGCGGGCACAAGTGTTTCAAAGCACTCCATTCAGCGTACTTCTTTGAATATGTGGTTCCAGAGTTGAAGACTACTGCATATTCCAACGTTGACTCGATGACACCATCAATTACGATTGCGTTATTGCAGTGGACACAAGTTCATTGAGATTGGACTATGGATTAATGGAGACGTGTTGCTTGATCGGAATCATGTTTCTTTGCAGGCTGGTGCAGGCAGTATTATACTATGGTCATCATACATCTGAGTTGCCATGGCACCATAGGAAGTAATTGAAGACATCATGGCAGTTTCGCACTGTGTAAATATTATCTTGCAGCAGTACCATAGTGTCCTCTTGATGTTGGGCATGTCAAAGCTGGCATCCGGTGGAGGGAGGCTTTGACCAGCCTGTAGCTTCTGACTTGGTCATTTCTTAATCTATCTAAAGTGGCTTGTGGTCAGAGCTGGTACTTTCCCAGGCACTTTCCCATCCACTTTCCCAGTATACCTGGTCTTGTCAAACACTCGTTAGAGAACAATGTTGTAACAGGAAATAGCACTTTCATACGAGTGTCAGAAATAGAAAGTGATTGACGGAAAAACATGATCTGCACCTCTGGGGCTAATGGCCTGAAATGCCTCAACGAAAAACAATTTTGTGGAAATTGTTGGAGACTGCAAGCTTTGGGCGTCGACCAACGCTCTCCCGGATGAAGGAGGCACATTGGTGACTGTTTAGTTTGGGGATTTTGCTACCATTCTCGTAACGCTCACAACGTAACTTTTCTGCTTTTGATAAGGCTATTTTGTGCCTGCATTTTAATTGAATATCGTAGGACCACTTCCCCTTTATTTGAGATGCCCTTTCTTGAATAAATATTATTCAACAATTCTCTGTCGCCTGTATCAATAGAAAATATGTTATTAAATTATTCGTTTAACTTTTACTTTGCATTTCTGTGTATCTTATTAACTCGCAATTCTAGCCAATGCACAGACTATTTGACAGCAGGATCACAGCTACAGGTTATTACGTGCAGCGAATTAACTGCGAGGCATGAAAGGAGACTGTGCGGTTTTACTCTATGACTACATGGAGCTACTCTTTTTAAACAGAGCTATGCATAGTCCCAGTACCGAAAGTACGAGTAACCGCACGTAAAGAAGCATCTGGTTTGCTCGTATGACATGCTGTTTAGGTACTGTTGCAACTTTCCAAACGATTGAACATGGAATGTACAGCGGTTATGACACAGTAGTATACTGCTTGAAGATCGTATGTTGTGTCTAGGATTCTCAACCATGACAATGGCAACTTCTTCTGCAATTTGTGGCGCAATTGGCTGTCGGCGTCCCCTAAAGCAATTTTCAAATCGCTGTTAACTTGAACCCCAATCATCATCTTCAGTCCTGCTGCAGAACATGGACCTTCTGTATTCCTATAATGCCTCGATATGCGGGAAGAGCAGCAGCCGTATTGCTGTTGTTTTGATAAAACAGCTTTACGAGTAAAGCCTTGCTTCGTGATCCAAAAAGTACTCCATCTTGTGAAAAAGTTACCTAGAACCTACACTTATCATCTACTATGATCCAATTTTCAGGGCTAACTCATTTATTTTCATTTAAAAAAACATGTTTTACACTTACTTAGAAAAAATTAAGAAATAGATTTTTTATTATGATACACAATTATTATAAAATTTTTCCTCAAAAAAAATGAATGTAAGAAAATAAATGTAATATTTTTTTATAAATGGTACACATAAGAAAAAACATGAACTGAATTACGGTGAATATAAGAAATCATTTCCTCACCTGAAATTATTTTAATTATTTCCTCTTGAGCAGCTGTAAGATTTTAATAAACTGTTGTTTGTAAATGTTTTTTAAGACAAGGTTTGGTTACAGTTCCACCACATTCACATGTAACCTTAATTTTCTGGTAGTAAGATACACTTTCTTTACATACCAACAATATCTATGTTTTTGATACTTATCTTTATCAACTTGAGTAATATTCTTTTCATTCAGTCAGTTATCACACTGCTTTAGGTGTTTGGTATTGTATATTTAATAGAAACAATCATTTTAAAAAAAATTTCAGAGTGAATTATAGGTCATGAATTTCATTGTTTCTATTTTTAAGTTTCTTCATTCATCTGCATTTCAGTTTCATCTGTCCTCCTTCAACCAATCGGAAATCCCAATCAGTAATTAATTTAGAATATCTGGTAAAATAATCTTAAACTTATTATTAAGCGCCATTCAAATTTTTCTCTATATCTAGTTTTTTAAAATATTCACAAGTAATACTATATAAAACCATTATCTCTAACTCATTTTTAAAATCTCTTTTGAGACACTTGTGTTGTTGAGCTACTTGATTAGTCTCTATTTATCTAGAAAAAAATTATCAGATTTATACAGTGTGTAATGTCTATGTGATAATGTATGTATATTATTTTCCAAAACAAGACTTTTGTCATTATGAGGACTCAATGTCTTTTTGTTTATTTCAAATGTATAGACTACATGTTTTTCACTTAGAATCATATTAACTATTCTGAACTGTTCTCTATTGTTAAACAATCAACCTTTATAATATTCTAAACTTATTCTATTTTTAACAATATATTCCTTAACTCCTATAGATTTTCTTCTATTTGATCATCAACATTATGAGCATACATTTTTGCTCTTAGACTGCAACATCCTTCCATTATTTTTCCATTGTATTCATCTTTTTACTTACTTAAAACTTTCTTATTTACATGTGGAATTTCTTGAATATTATCTGTTGGATAATCACTTGTACAAAGTAATCAATCATTGATTTCATATGTTTATAAAAATCTTTAGTTTTAATATTGTAAATGTAACTGTCTGTGTCTTGATAGTGATAATGAATATTTTGTCCCTCTTTTGGTTCCATTATTTTATAGTGAAAATCATACCTCAGTTCTTTAGATAAATCAAGTATACTCGTACCAACATAGATAGGTTTACTAAATGTAATTTTTATTTTGTTCATAGGAAAAGCAGCAAGATTTTCATTAAACATTGTTCTTCCTTTAAAGTTTGGTTTTGCTATAAGCTTATCACACTTTTCTTCATCTGATACTAACTTTATATCCACTCTATTTCTAACATTTTCCACTGTCTTGCCAAATACACATCTATTCATCAATTTGTAGAAATCTTTTCCAAAATCATTTTTGGCTTTAGGTTCCATCTCTACATTTCAATCTGTATGCTTTGCATCCAATCTGATTGTTTAAATTTTTAAACTCTATTACTTTTGTTAATTTATTTCCTAATGGTAGACACTTTTTAAGATTTCTATAGTGAACTACATAATTATTTTTATTTTCTATCATACTTAACAATTTACTTTATTTAGTTCCTGGCACGATTTCATTTCCAGGAGCTAATGGTAAATCTTTGTGTAAAATATGTAATTCTTTTCGATATTTTAAATCTACTTCAAAAACATATCCAATTTTAACACATTTCAGTGATTTTTGTACAATCAAAACTATTTGATTCTTCCCATTAAATGCCATAATATGGTAAACATTACTAATAGCATAACCATATAAATTATTCACATCTGAATATGCTAAAAAATTCTATATCCTTTTAGCATCATAATCGCTTATATATTTACTTTCACTTTAACATATCTCTTACAACACTGTGATATTTCTCCTCTTATTCCCTTTTCAACCATTAAAATCATATCATAATCATGTAATAAATCAAGTGGTTGCTTAGCCATTCTCAACACTGAATCCCGAAAAAACCTGGTTCTGTAAATACAAAGATGGTTAAAGATGCTATGCTTTTATACAAGTCCACCTAAACTTTTCAATTACATCAGACAGTAACAATACATCATTTTTAAGATACAGATATTGATATTTACCAAGATTTTTTATATTAAATTTTTCGCAAATTAATTTTGCATGTTTACCCTCTTCATCACTTATTTCACAGTCAGGGAGTTCAGTATAAAATTCTTGTTTTGTTGGAAGTTTTGTCTCTTCAATCTTTTTCCGAGAATCCATGTAAAAATATGGATATACACCTTTTTTGATCACTAGATTGAATAACTCTTTGTGAGAAATTTTTTAAATATTTTTCACTTGATCCTTTTTGAAATTTGAAGAAAGTGTGTTAGGTGATTAAACTATAAATTGAAATATATTAATAAATCTCATCTTCAAATTTCCTGTCTTCTTACCAAAACTATGTATCTATCATAATTATTTGGTTTTAAATTTATTCATTCTTATCATAACAAAATTCTTTTACAAACAGATGCGACTCATATGTAGATAAATTATGCAAATAAATTGATATGAAACTAGGATGTTTTAACTGTAAATTACAGCTATTACATAATGGATTTATAAATGATAAAGGTAACCAACCTTTTTCTGTTGAATGATGACATTTATACAATGTACATTTTTATCGATCTAGCATAGCTTGATTGTTCTTCAGGAATTAATGGTTTCATTTCTTCAATTTCAGAATAAATTCTTCAAATTTCTTCGTTTTCTTGTTTTTTACATTCAATAATTTTCTTACGTCAATTTGTCCCTCTATAAACAAAAAGGTTTTTCACGTTTTTGATATTTCATTTGATATGAATTCTCTAGATTTGATTGAAAGCTGTAAATATTTAATTAGAAATATTCAAAATCAACATAAATAACAAATGGAACGATTTGTGTATATTGCCAATTTTAAAATGAATATATAAAACTACCTTTGGAATTTTTGCTTTTAATGGTTTGTTAAATAAACAGTGTGATGCTTGATTGCTTAATTTCTCGTTACTAGTGAATTTGGGTAAACATACATCACAAATTTTAGTTCTTCATGATTATTTATTTTGCTTGATACAAGTCAAAATAAATTTTTTACTTAACAATAATGTGAATTAATTCTATTCTTGAAATAGAGGAGATTTACTTGTTTCTCTCATAAATTTCGTGATTTTTAATAAATACACTAGATAGTCTTCATCAAATGAATAAACATTAATAGGTACATTAATTTTAGTCTTCAATTTTGGAATATAGTCAAATACTGCAGGATATACAAAATTTTCAATTTTCAAATCAAACCAGAACAACATTTTTATATTTTGTAACTCTTTCTGCATTTTCACATACAGGATATAATGCAGATTTTATAGCCCACAGAAAACATTTTTGATCTTTATTTTTCAGAGTAATACATACTTTTTTACTTTCTATTTAATCTGGTAGTTCAATGTAAGATGATCCTCTCAATGGATCTTTTCTGTTAATTCCTAGTTGTAAACAAATAACTGTAGTTCATGGCCATCTTGATCCTTGTGATTGAAAATTAAAATTTGTTTATAAAATAATCTGTTTACTTTTCTCTCTTTCACTTGTCACCTATTCGAAAATGGAATTCCATCATATTTCTGTTTGTCTGTATTTGGTACCCACAATAACATTTAAAAGTTACTCTCAATCTGTGCTGTACTTTTAACTGTTTTTTACAATTTTCATAATTTTCAGTTAACTGCAGTCAAGAAATGATTAGGTTCAACTGAGTTTATTTTCAAAATAAATCTGTTTGCTTATGCAATATCAACTAGATAATTATGAACTGTTCTTCTGTTGCTTAGTTTCTCAAATAAAATAGAATCAAACTAAAATAATTTTTTATCAGTAGTTCTAGTTGTTTAGTTCACAAACAAATTGGTAGAAAATGGAAACATTTCTTTGTAGTGGATTAGTTTCATTATTTTGAAAAATTTCACTACCACATTCAATTTTGTAATAAGTTAATTTTTTCCAAACCCTTCCAACTTCCATTAGATAATGTCCATTAGTAAATCTAATTAGATCAGCTTTATTTGCTTTACTATAAACTTGTAAATTATTTATTTCAAAATAATAATGAAACTGAATAATTGAATTTCTCCATTTTTGCTTCCCAATTTATATAAAATAAAATTCACTAGATTTGTAAAAAATAACCTTCTAAATTCGACCAATAAGAAACCTTATGTAACAGATATTTAAAAATTAAGTACAAGATGAGTCTCTTTTCTTATTTTTCATACACTCCAAACTACATTTTATTCATTCGTTATTGTGGCTATCCTAATGTGACTAATTAGCATCGAAACAATTGTGTTTTTAATCTCTTGATAAGCTTTCTTTTTTTTATTTTATTTCTTTTGCTTGTTTTTCGTCATTACTCACTGAAAATATTTTCGAATGTTCAATGCTCGGAATTCGTTGTAAGTGATTTTTGTAATAATATTTAGAAATATTTTTTCCACATACACAAGGAATTCGTTTTCTGTTGTAATTTCTAACATGGTATTCGTTTACACATTGTCTACACATCGTTTTATAACCATTTTTGTGTATTTTTGTGAAGTAAAATTATCAATTGGCTTATCGCTATTACAGTATTTACAAAATTTGGGTTTAACACAACACTGTTCAGGTTGATGAACCTGCTCCATTATATAGAAAACAATTTTATCAGGCAAACAAAAAGCCTATTATCGACGCCATTTCTTCTAAATGGGGTCAAATATTGATCTAATCAACAACATGCTTACATATGATAATAATAAGTGTTTAAGCAAAAGATGTTACTAAACTTTTAGAATTTACAAATACACTCCTGGAAATTGAAATAAGAACACCGTGAATTCATTGTCCCAGGAAGGGGAAACTTTATTGACACATTCCTGGGGTCAGATACATCACATGATCACACTGACAGAACCACAGGCACATAGACACAGGCAACAGAGCATGCACAATGTCGGCACTAGTACAGTGTATATCCACCTTTTGCAGCAATGCAGGCTGCTATTCTCCCATGGAGACGATCGTAGAGATGCTGGATGTAGTCCTGTGGAACGGCTTGCCATTCCATTTCCACCTGGCGCCTCAGTTGGACCAGCGTTCGTGCTGGACGTGCAGACTGCGTGAAACGACGCTTCATCCAGTCCCAAACATGCTCAATGGGGGACAGATCCGGAGATCTTGCTGGCCAGGGTAGTTGACTTACACCTTCTAGAGCACGTTGGGTGGCACGGGATACATGCGGACGTGCATTGTCCTGTTGGAACAGCAAGTTCCCTTGCCGGTCTAGGAATGATAGAACGATGGGTTCGATGACGGTTTGGATGTACCGTGCACTATTCAGTGTCCCCTCGACGATCACCAGTGGTGTACGGCCAGTGTAGGAGATCGCTCCCCACACCATGATGCCGGGTGTTGGCCCTGTGTGCCTCGGTCGTATGCAGTCCTGATTGTGGCGCTCACCTGCACGGCGCCAAACACGCATACGACCATCACTGGCACCAAGGCAGAAGCGACTCTCATCGCTGAAGACGACACGTCTCCATTCGTCCCTCCATTCACGCCTGTCGCGACACCACTGGAGGCGGGCTGCACGATGTTGGGGCGTGAGCGGAAGACGGCCTAACGGTGTGCGGGACCATAGCCCAGCTTCATGGAGACGGTTGCGAATGGTCCTCGCCGATACCCCAGGAGCAACAGTGTCCCTAATTTGCTGGGAAGTGGTGGTGCGGTCCCCTACGGCACTGCGTAGGATCCTACGGTCTTGGCGTGCATCCGTGCGTCGCTGCGGTCCGGTCCCAGGTCGACGGGCACGTGCACCTTCCGCCGACCACTGGCGACAACATCGATGTACTGTGGAGACCTCACGACCCACGTGTTGAGCAATTCGGCGGTACGTCCACCCGGCCTCCCGCATGCCCACTATACGCCCTCGCTCAAAGTCCGTCAACTGCACATACGGTTCATGTCCACGCTGTCGCGGCATGCTACCAGTGTTAAAGACTGCGATGGAGCTCCGTATGGCACGGCAAACTGGCTGACACTGACGGCGGCGGTGCACAAATGCTGCGCAGCTAGCGCCATTCGACGGCCAACACCACGGTTCCTGGTGTGTCCACTGTGCCGTGCGTGTGATCATTGCTTGTACAGCCCTCTCGCAGTGTCCGGAGCAAGTATGGTGGGTCTGACACACCGGTGTCAATGTGTTCTTTTTCCCATTTCCAGGAGTGTACAAGAGACTAAGTAGGTATTGAAGACCAGAAAACTTATACTGAATTGAAAACTTTATCAAGTATTGATAAGTATATACAACCTCATACAGTTTTCATTAATAATTAAAGGAATAAATTCATTAGTACAGAAACATATAACAATTACTTCAAAAATGAAATAGAAAACCTCTTTAGTGATTTTGATTTAAAATTAAATTTAGGCACACAAACAAAGGAGCAAGAATTCATTAGCATCATATTCAAGTGTTTTAAAAATGAAAGATTTGAAACACAGTTCTCTATTGGGAAGTAAGGGATTGATTTATATCTTACAAAATACAGAATTGCAGTTGAATGTGATAAAAATGATCACAATGATCAAAATATATCAAAAGAAATTGAAAGATAGATATTCACAGAAGAGCAAAAGCTTCTAAAATTAAACATTTTAATCCTGATGAAGAAAAGTTTATTATTCATGTTGTCATCAACAAATTTCATAAAACATTTTAAAAAGAGTGAAGATAAATAAATAAAAATAGGGGTACCCCAATTCGTTGCCTTCACAAAAATTCAACTTTTAATGAAAAATAACTCATTCAAGATTTTTTATTTGTAAATTTGGGGTGGTTTTTCTTTAATCAGTTGTTATCATTTCTACTCATTTCCTGTACATAATAAAAGTAAAAATAATTGCAATGTACCCAACAATGATACAGGGATTGAAATAAATATTCGTGGTGGATGGCTTTGTCCAAATCAGGCACAGTTATACATGAAATTTAGAATTGTTATAGCTAATCCTAATTGATTGGAATCAGATTATCCAAGATATGATGGAAAATCCAATAAAAAATTAATCGATCCTTATGTGGCAAAACTGTTTAATTTTGTGACCATAAAGAGAGAAATTAATATTTTATCTAGAATAGAAAATTATTTTATTTCATCAACAGCTATATTTTACTTCAACATTTACTTATAAAACAAGTATCAAAGGTCAGATACTTAATAATGGAAAAATAAAGAGTAAGAAAAAAGAAGTGCTTTATCCATTAGCAGTGCTTGGTTGATTTTTTAAAAGATTATACAGAAATTATGTGGGAAGGTGATTTAACTCTAATTTTTACAATGTCTTGTAGTCTTGGAGATGCAATTGTTAGATGACTTGACTATAATGAAGATGGAGTTGGAATTAAAGATACACCTTCTAAGGAAGGAAAAATTATAGTAGAATCGATGGAAATTCGTGTGCCAATTGTGAAATATGAAAGAAATTACGTATTAGAACAACGAGAAAATATTCTGAAATATACAACAATTCTAATACCTTTTTATGCACTACAAACTGCAGAAGTTGCAGGATTGAGTCGTAAGACAAATTTTGAACTTGTTATCTCACATTACTGTAACTCTGTAGAATTTGTAGTCACATTTCAGACAAATTGTAAAAACAATCAATTACTTGACTCTTCATTATCTGATCATATTAATCTACAGGATATGTACTTGAAAAATTGAAGAAACGAAATTTTCCTACAGTAGGTGTAGGACATTAATCCTCCAAATAGTTTCCTCAAAGCTTAAGATGCATTTCTCGATTATAAACGAGTTAAACTACTGAAAGGAGATGTGGTTATTAGTGCACATAATTTCATTTAAAATTATCAATTCTATGCCATTAATATGACTTCGAGAAAAAATATTGTTAAATGTCAAAAAACGACTATGAAGCTTTGTGCAACTTTTAATAAACAAGGTCCTTCAGATACTTAAGCTTATGTAAAAATGTATGGTAAGAAAAATTTAATGCAATATGTACAACAAAGAATACTTACTGAAAATTTTTGATTGAATGAATCAATAAAAATTTTGAAAAAGTTATACAAGTGTTAACTTCATGCTTATATACCTTTTTGAAACATTTTAGAGAAGATAAAATGAATAAAAACTGAAAAGTTTAGTGTGTCGATTATAAGATGATATCTAAGTTTTTTCATTATATTATTTCCAGATAGCACTTACTACGTAGGTTATGCTAGTATTTTGAATTTTCAAAACTGATTAATATATATTTTGGCTGAGAAATTAACAAAAAAGGTTTTGTCCCTTGCCCTGTGAGCTATGCAACCAAACTTACTTCCATGTGTGTTGGGTAGTCATGTTTCAGGGAAACTGGCCTCTCCAGAAATGGAATAAGAATTCAATTATCTCCAAAAATAAAAAGTTACAGCAAAAAGCTGTACAGCAGATACATTTTACATTTGTTAACTGTACAGCTGTTGCATATCGTATGTGTCAAACTCTAAGGTTTTACATGCTTCAAAACTGTACATTAGTTAGAAAATCTGTCAACAGATGGCTTTGATGTTTGTTCCATTTAAATTAATAGAGGATCATTCTTGTCTTTAAATTTAAATAACTTTTTTTCTAATGTTAATTTGAGTATTGTAATTATCAGTACATGTTATTTACATTTCATCCCATCAAATAAAACACAGAGATATGAAGAAAATAATTTATTTACATCCAAAATAAACAGAAAAAAATGACTAAATTGAAATCAACTTTGTTTCTCGAATAACAACTATATATCCGATTTTCCAATGCTTGCCAAACTCTATGTAAGTGTTGACAAAAGGAGTGCGCATTACTGGAGGTCATTAAAATGCAAATACATGAAGAGAGCTAGCCATTTGGCTAAAGTAACCAACATCCTTGCCTATGAACTTAGTAAAAGCCCCAATAAATAAAGTGGTTCTGTTAATTGAGAACTTAGTCTTAATGTAGCACTCAGTACATAGGGTCAGAGGAGTCTGAAGAAACACAAGTTATGTTAATGACAATGTGGCGGTTGTTTTGCAGGTTTTGATACTGAGTTAATTTTTTCATACATTCACATTTTGTAACGAAATACACTGAACTAGTGAGCCAGTAAAATTTTAAAATGAATTATTCTTTGTGAGATGAATTAAATTTTTTTCTTAGGTGTAACTTTTATAAAAAAATTATTTTCTTATGTTCACCTTTTTTGAAAAAAATATTTTTTTGTCGTAAGTGCACATGACAAGAAAAAATACTCATTTTTCTTAATTTTCTAAGTAATATACTATAAAATACGTTTCTTAATAAAAATAAATGTGTTAGTGCTGAAAATTGGTCTATAGTAAATGAAAAGGGCAAGTTCTACGTAACTACTCATAATAATGCGAATCCTTCTACACACAGTCAGAACAATCATTCCTATAAGGTTTGCTACCCTTACGATGAATAGCTTTCTGTCTACACTGGCTCATCTAACAGAAGTTCAGTTATAACTATTCTGTTCAGCCAAATACGTCTTCTTATATTGTTAATATGGGTCGGTTGAACCAGCTGTGAACAACCTGGGATTGAACCAAAGTGGTCGTTTGGCACAATACTGTGCAGCCACAACTTGCTGGATTACAAAACTCATAACTCAATGACCAGATGTTGCACTGGGTTGCACCTATACAGAGTGTCACAGGAGGAATTGTCGGTAAGCAGGGGTACGACAGGAACGATCATTCAATGCAGAACTCTAAAGTGTATACCTTAAGAGATAGGAGCCCCTCTTCATTTCAGATGCTATGAAACAAATTTCTACTGCAAGCTCTTTGCCTTTCACATTTTGGTGGTAGGTAGTACAGATTAAAAGAAGAAAAAATTGCCAACTAACAGATTCCTAAAATACCAATGAGCTATGAGCGCTTGTTCAGTAGAAAAGATGTATTTCACAGCAGTGAAGATGAGCAAGTACTCTTAAGGTATGCACTTTTTGATCCATATTATCACCCCCAAAAATATGGAAAGCAAAGGGCTTGCAGTGAAGAAATTTGTTTCGCAGTATCGAAGATGAAGAAGCACTCATAGCTCTTAAGGTATGCATTTTAGAGCCCATGTTTATTTGATTTTTTTGCTTCAAATGATCTTTCCTGTTATATCCCTGAATACTGACGATTCCTCCAGGGACACACTGTCTAGTTCAAGGACCATGTTATTCAAGAAGGTTCATATACTTTACTGACCTTGATTTTTCACCATTTTTTGCTCTTCTAGCGCAGAAAATGGCATTTCTTCCGTATTTTGACCTAAAGATGAAGTATAGGTGAATACACTAAAAGTAAACCATAGTAGTGTTTCTCAACTCTGCTATAATCACTCTATCGCGTAAAACTGAATTCACTGCCAGCAAGCCTTGACAGGACAGATGCAAACCTACTGTTAAGATTAAGCTGTGCAGCAGGCGAAGCAGCTGGTACTGTGTGGATTGTGACGGGTGTCAGGCAGGTGGACTTTAGGCATGTTTGAACTGTGCTGGATGTTGTAACTGTCCCTTTCTGTAATTCGCTAATGGCTGTACGAGGAGGCGACAGAGAGAAGATCTGGTACTCTCTTTCAGCAATTTTTGGTAAAGGTTCACAACCACCAACATTGCAATATAACGCCGGAACTACTCCACGACAATAAAAGGTACAGTTTCTGGTGAACAACGTGACAACCAAACGATCTAGTGTTTACTGAAGTCACAGTGTTCCCCCTTGCATTCGTTAATGCTAAACCTGTGGTTGAGTGGAACCGGAGAGAATCATTTTTAGATATACGTGAGAATTCTGCAATTAATAAAGTGTACTCCAAATTCTGGGAGGAAGCAAGAGCTCCCTCTTGTCTCTTACACCCCAATCCCCCCTACCCTCCTTGCGGACGCATATGGCTAGAGGTGGCTTTTAATGAAGGTGCCTGAGATCTAAATGAAGCCAGTAAATTACATTTGTTTAAGTGGAAGTTTCAATTGAACCTACTTTTAGTCAAACCACAAATTTCTTCCTGTCCAATTCTATTCCAGATTTCGAGACAAAGTTTCATTGTGGAAACTATTAAACGTTTTTGCAGGTATATCGTATATACTCGACGGTACATGACCTTTCCCTGCCCAACTTAGTCATGTTTTTTCTACGATCTTGTAGTACTGATCAAGGAAACGTCTGAATATTCTTTTCTCCTTCCACCAATTCATCTCGATGGCTGACTTATCAAGACATCTCGGCAATACGTCAGTCACGTCTTTTGTAAGCAATCTCATTTGCGGATGAACTATAATTTGTCAGGTTTTCTGATCGCCTTTTTGGTGAGGGTTTTCCACTTTAAATATTTCGACAATGGTACCCACGAAATATTGGATAACCCACGAAGAATACAGAAAGCCATACCCAGTTGGGGGGGGGGGGGGGGATTGACATATGGTTCCTGAAGAGAGGTAGCAGTCATTTGAATAGTTGCTGAGGCAGCAGTTCGAATGATTCGCTGTTCTGGCCTTGTTAATATTAGCCACCATAGCGTTGCAATGTTCTTAGGAGGAAACTATGGCTGTCATATTATCCAAGGACATGCTGCTCTACCACGTTATCCATCGCCATTCCCTAGAACTGAAAAAAACAGCATTCCACCATCTTTGTCTGCCTTGACACTGAAAAAGGAGTTTAACCGATTTCCTGTGTCCTTTTGAAATTAGTAACATTTTATTTGGTCATCGGTCTTCTGACGTGCTTGCTGTGACTCGACACGAATTTCTCTGATGTGGGAACCCCTTCATATCACAACAGCACTTGCACTCCACGACCTCAATTATTTGTTCGATGTATCCCAAGTTTTGGTATTCCATTCTTATATTTCGGCGTTAGTTTTTGAACATATTGCATATTACTCGACTTTCCCTATAGCTTACACCTATATTCCTGGCCACAAGTTAAAACAGGTGTTCAGTATGGTCTCCCGATTCAGCAAAATGCTGCATCCGTAACGTGGCATGGTCCACATCTCCTCGCAACGTATGCTGTGTAATCAGAGCGATATGTCGTCGTATGCTACCTTTCAGATCAGGAAGAGACCAGATAGAAACCTGATAGACGTGTTCCTTCAGATATCCACACTACCACAAGTCACGCAGATTTAAGCTGTACATCTGGAAGTAAACATATATTGAAATTACCTAGAGATATTGCCGTCGCTACCGAAGTTTCTCGAAGCAAGTCTTTCATGTGGCAAGCGACAAGAGGTGTCGACTCATCTTGCATGGTGGTAAATTGGGTATCTGTGGTAAGTTCCTATGGGACCAAACTGTTGGGGTCATCGGTCCCTAGGGTTACGCACTACTTAATCTAACTTTAACTAACTTACGGTAAGGACAACACACACGCCCATGCCCGAGGGAGGACTCGAACCTCCGACAGAGGGAGCTGTGCGAACCGTGCCAAGTGGCCCCCTTAGACCTCGCTGCTACCCCGCGCGGCCATCTTGCATGAAAATAGTGGTTTAGACACAATTGCGTTCCTTAAACCTGAAATCATGTGCTGCACAAGGATGTCTTTTTAGCCTGTAGACGTCACTGTACACCTAACAGGCCCAAGAGGTGTCGTCTCCTCGAAGAAAAACGGTCCAAAAATGAAGGAGCTTGTGAAATCACACCACACTGTCACATAAGCTCAGTACTGTGGATGTTCCGGGGCAACATGTGAGGGAGTAGAACGCTATATGCGACAGTTCTGTGCATTCACAGCATTGTGCAGAGTAAAATGTGCCTCGTCCGTCCAAAAGATATTCCCTGGCCATAAATCATTCACTTCTATGCACTCAAAAGACGAAGGGCACAGTTACAGAATTTAGGCCTATCTTGGAGCTGCATTTGGTGCACACAGTTAATCTTCTAGCGATACTAGTTGTAATACACCAACTATGTTACATAGTAATGTATAAACCTATGCTACTTTTTCTTGTTACTTGCATTTGGTAATAATTGCAATAACTTAAAAGCTTCACCTAAATTGAAAGAGAAGAGTTTTACGACACCGATAAAGCGATGTGAATAAACCGCTTACTTTGTACTCCTATTAACATAAGAGGGAGCACCTGAAATGAGCCGGCCGGTGTGGCCGTGCGGCTCTAGGCGCTTCAGTCTGGAACCGCGTGACCGCTACGGGCATGGATGTTTGTGATGTGCTTAAGTTAGTTAGGTTTAAGTAGTTCTAAGTTCTAGGGGACTGATGACCACAGATGTTAAGTACCATAGTGCTCAGAGCCATTTGAACTAACCTGAAGTGACACTGGGCAGGCACACGCCTGAACGTTACGTATAGAATACAGTGAGTTGCTAGGAGCAGGAAGGCACAAGAGCGACGCAGCCAGAATTAGTATGGGTGTGGCACTTGCGCGGGAAAGCGGAGAACGTCTCGATGTTTCTACAACCATCTTCGCGTGGGTAGACCTTTCCATCAGCTTAAAAGCGCACCAAACAGCTACGAGTATGTCAGAGGGTAATCCCCGTCCTGGTCTGCTATGGAGTATATCGAGGTATCGCAAAATATGTTAAATAGTCCCAACCTCCAGGTTAAGAACTATTTATTTTAATAGTAGTCTAAAGAAGGTAATAGAGGGCAATACCTAATGGGCCAGATTCCTCTGTTTCAGTTCACATGTTTTCATTCATTTTCAAAACTGGATACTTCTACTGTGACTCGCGAGCGTGAAAGTATATGTTTCAGAGGAGGGAGTGCCAGCTAAGGTGTGAGTGTGCTCGAAACAATAAGTCGCTAGTGAGCCGTCATAGAGGCAGTTCACGTAAATGAAATTGTTCATTTATCATGTAATGTAGTATTTCCTGAGTACTATCGCTTTTCAGAAATTGCTCCGAGTGTCTGAAAGAGCGTATGAGTTGTGACAGGTTATTCCACAAAGATCACATGCAGTGAAGTGTAGGAATAGGAAGTGACTCTGAATGTGTGTACACACATCATTTCCAACCGTCATGATATTAGAACGATGGTAGGAGTGCGTTATCTAGTCATTATTCTGTCTGAATGTAACGTGTAAGTGATTTTAGGGCATGGCTTTGCGCTTGCGAAACCCTCCGAGTGTCTGAAAGAGCGTATGAGTAGCGACAGGTTATTCCACAAAGATCACGCACAGTGAAGTGTAGGGGTAGGAAGCGACTCTGAATGTGTGTACACGCATCATTTACAACCGTGACGATTATTAGAACGATGGTAGGAGTGCGTTCCCAAGTCATTATCCCGTCTGAATATGACGTGTAAGTGATTTTAGGGCATGGCTTCGCGCTTGCGAAATTTCTGATAGTAGTTTGTTCAAAGTGTAACCACTACATGGCCGACAGGTCCCATGGTAGTTTATTATGCACAGACGAGAAGAGTTTATTCTAGAATATAACTGAAAGATCTGCGCCGCAGTGAGAAATGAATGAATGCAAATGAAACTTCCGTTACATGATATTTTTCCGTGTTCTTCCTATTTTAAAATACAAAGTGCTTGGGGTAGATTTTTGGAATTCCAGAAATGACTAATGTGACTAAAGTTTCTCTTCGCAGTGAGTACTTGATTCATGAGAGGAATGTTATATTTGACATGCATGACTGAAATATCATAAAACCGCTTAACTTCGCCTAATATTGCTATCCTTTGTGTACTCTCGTCTTACGCAATAGATGTCAAACATATCTGTAGCTATCAACCCCTTGCTAGCGCAACTGCAGTTTATTAGAGGACAATGCACCTCTCAATTGCAATTGAAGGTTTTCTGCAGTTCTGTTTATTCGTGGAGTAATACGTCCGACCACGGTCACTGTCGCTAACTCGCCGCGAGCGGCCGAGGAGGAGGAGGAGGGAAATGGATACCCTGGGGCGAGGACACTGCAGTCATTCTGCAAGCTCACTGCGGGATGCCGGGCAGACACGCAAGCCTTGCTCAAGGAGGGACACGTTGGGAAGGGCCTGTCTGACAACGAGATGCGTGCCGAGAACTGATGGACACCTGCAGCCATTAGGACGGAACGCCAAGAATGTAAGCGCGAAAGCATGTGAGTTCTTCTGGCCTAGCGGCAGTCACTTTACCTGCCTTAGAAAGCAGGGATGTACCGACAGTTCCAACACCCCACGGGCACAGGGAAAAGCGTAGACAAAGCGCGGGGAACTGGCGCAGGGAGGCGTGTGAAAGGAGTCGGCGTTGTTAAGATTTTTTTTTTTTTTTTTTTTTTTTTTTTTTGACAGTTAGAACATCGCGGATGCCCGTAGGGCTTGAGAAGAAGCCGAAACATGAGTCTGTCCTGGCCTCACGCAGAGACAGTGGTTTGAAAGAAGTGTTGTGTAGCTGTTCTCACAACAGCTTCGGAATGCAGGAAAATATCGTAAGAATGTGAAATCGTGGGGAAGATGCCGATTCACGAGACACAAGCCAACCCACGGCAAATAGGAAATTTCCACCCCGCACGGAGAGGCGTGGCTATGAAACGGCGATGTGTCATTGGGCTACATTGAAAATTTTGTCCGCTAATGACAACGCTGAAAAGACGAAAATTTCGAAGAGGAGTTGAGCTGAGAGAGGAGGAGAATCGAGAGGGAAGTCGTGGAGACACAGAGGAAGCGAGAGGACATGGGCGCTCTTCCACCCCTGCCAAGATCCGCCTTCCGACACTGTGACAGCGCAGATTCGGCCACGCGACCGAGAATTACCAGACAACGCGGAGATTGGATGTGGGCCCCGCCACAAAGCCGCGATTGCTGATGAGGGCAGCCGACTCGCGCCACACAGCTCTGAGGCGACGTGCTGAACCGACGCAGCGCCTGCCGCCGACAGCACTACACGACGAACGATAACAAATAATGGTGAGACGATTCGTCCCCTGAGATTTATAATTTTGTTTTGGTTTGTGTAAACAGCACGAAAATAAATACATTTCTTTCATGTTTTGATCATATAAGCAATCTTCTACATGCATACGTTAACCCCTTAATTACGAACCAATTATATTCGATTTCATTTCATTATTAGTATCAATCAATTGTTGACTCCTAATGTGGGGCAATCTCATTAGTCATCTACTCGTCATTTCGTGTTCAACAGCAAAGATAAGGAATCACAGTTAGTTCACTACATTTTTGTGGCGCTCATGGTATCTTACAAATGTAAGATGACCCGTTGGCATGCCACCCACCCTGGTTCATGAAGAAAGTGGCACGTATGCAGTTAAGTAACTGCTCACTGACATCCAACCGATACGATTCAAACTTATTTAGGTTTTGATAATAAAATAGCATTCTTCCAGTTGACGAAATAGTCAGGAGGGATTGATTAATACCTTTTACAATTTGCCACCGTGCTGCTACGTTCCACAGTATAAAATGCGCCGCAAAATATTTTGAACTGTTGACCAAGGGGAGACATTTCCTGTGACACAGCTCGAGCACTGGCTACAAAATTTGAGGCGTGTGCTGCAAGGTCGGCTATAGCTATAACAACTTCATCAACAGCTGCCATGGGAATGGGCCGCCTCCCTCTACCTACTGCATCATCTAACTCACCCATTTCTTCAACTTCCTTGGTCAAATTCATTAGCCCATTTACTGAATGGAGCCTCTTCGCAGTTGTTCCTGTCAGCGATGTTCCCGCAAGGCAGTGCTGCTACTGCTGGCGTTGTGATAAAACAATTTTACCAGCAGTGTCAACAGCCATTGCACTTCGTACGGAAAGCTTCACCTTCTTAACTCTTTACACAAATAGTCACTTCAAAAAAGAAATCGCCCGTGTGGAGTTTGCTGGTCTCCCATCGGGCGCCTCCCCAGGTGGCGGACAGGGGAATGCTCACCAGATATGGTGGGTACCGGGGAAATAAAATACCCGGGGCGGACCAAAACTAGCAACTGCTGCCTTGTAGTATGATATTGGCTTATCAAAGGCTAAAGGAAGAAAACCTTGAGTAAAAATTACCTGGTCCTCCAGGTTTGTGCAGTGGGCCAGCTCCTCACTCACATAAAAACATAAAAATGCTAAAAAACCTAATAATATGCCTCGGAAAAATTGGAACTTTGGACGACGAACTGGCAATGAGAAACGGAAAATTATGTTTGGATGCTGGAATGTGCAAGGTATTTCCACTAAAATAAATTTACTCACCGCAGAACTTGACATGTTCAACATGGATGTTGTCGTACTCTCTGAAACAAAGAAGAAAGGCCAAGGAGAAGAAGAACTGGATAATTATGTACATATCTGGAGTGGGGTATCAAAAGCAGTAAGAGCCAAAGCAGGAGTCTCCATTATGATAAAAAAATCATGGAAAGAAAGAATCACAAATTGGACATTCATCAATCAACGTATAATAACTGTTGAAATGACATTATTTGCTAGGGAAGTTGTGATTATTGGCGTATATGCACCCACGAACGACACAAAAGATAAGGAGAAAGATACATTTTGGGACACCCTCAGGGAGACTATTGAAAAAATCCCAAGAAGAAAGGAACTGATTATCATGGGAGATCTGAATGGAAGGGTAGGAATTAGAGAATCTTGTAGAATAGTAGGAAAACATGGAGAGGACGAATATAATGACAATGGAGAACGATTGATTGCAATTTGTGAACAATTTGATCTAAAAATTACCAACACATTTTTCAAACATAAGGCCATTCATAAATATACTTGGCAACAGAACACCAAAGAACTTCGTTCTATAATAGATTATATTATCATTAGGCAAACAAGTAGTTTCAAGGCAGTAGACATCAGATCTTATAGAGGAGCCCAGTGTGGATCAGACCACTATCTGGTCAAAATGAAGTCTTTCTGGCCATGGAAGAATGCAAGGAGTGATACAAGTAACATAAATAAAACGAACCAGACTGAGAAAGATGAAAATTTACCTTTTAATATTGACAGCCTACAAGACGAAAGTATCAGAACACTCTTTGCGGCCAGGATGGAAAGGAAACTGGTTGAATCATTTGAAGGAAGTACAGAGGAAATATATGACTATATAAAAGCTAATGTGAAAATCATAGCAACAGAGGTGTTGGGTAAAAAAGATAGCAACCACAACCGTGCAGCAGAGTGGTGGTCAGAGGAACTAGAGGTCCTCATTAGAGAAAAACGAAATGCGTTCCTTCAGTGGTTGAATGATAAATCAGAAGAAACAAGGTCAATATACAAGGAAAAGAAGAATGAAGTGACGAAAAAAATAAGGATGGCAAAAAATGAAGCATGGGAAAGAACATGTGCCAAGGTGAATAGGAAATTAGGATTTGGGAGAGCAAAAGAAGCATGGTCAGTATTGAAAGGGCTTCGACAGGATACAAAAAGCAAAACTAATCTCCAACTGATAACACAAAAGGTATGGGAAGAGTATTTCCAAAAATTATTAAATGAGGACAGAGAAGAATATCTAGAAGAAGGAACAGGGGAAGATAAAGGACATGAAGATGATGAGATCCATATTTTAGAAAGTGAAGTACTTCAGGCGTTGAGAACAGGAAAGAATGGTAAATCACCGGGACCAGGAAATATCAATCTGGAGTGTCTGAAATATGGTGGTGACAAAATTGTGAAACTGATAACACAGCTCTTCAACAAAATGATACATGGAGATTCAATACCCAACGAAATGAAGCTAGGTTACATTAATACAATATTTAAGAAAGGGGATCGCAAAATTTGTTCAAACTATCAAGGAATTTGTGTTACAAACACATTAATGAGAATTTTTGCGAAAGTAATTAAAAACAAACTGGAAAAAATTTTAGAACCCAAGAAGAACAATGTGGATTCACGGCTGGGAGATCATGTGTAGACCATATTTTCACATTACGACAGATTTTGGAGAAACATAGGGAAAAATCAAAAAGTATAGGATTAATTTTCATAGATCTAGAAAAAGCGTATGATACTGTTCCAAGAAAATTACTTTGGAGAGCACTACATATGGCAAACATACCCTTCCTTGATTAAAATAATACAGCAGATGTATAAAGATAACATTTGCCAAGTGAAAGTTGGTAATAAACTTTCACAGAAATTTAGAACAAGCAAAGGCCTTTTACAGGGCTGTCCCATGTCACCATCATTATTTAAAATCTATATAGATATTAGCCTTAGAACATGGTCTCGTAAATGTAATAGTATGGGATTAGAAATAAGAGATGGAGTTTACCTACATCATTTATTATTTGCTGATGATCAAGTAGTCGTAGCACAAGATGGGGAGGATGCTAACTATATGTGCAATCAACTAGCAGTAGCATACAAAACTTGGGGTTTGAAGATTAATTACCAAAAAACAGAATACTTGACTAATGATTCAGATGAGCTATACATTGAAGGAAAGAAAATCAAAAAGATAAACACTTTCTGTTATTTGGGATGCATTTTAGAAATCGAGGGAAAATCAGACTCAGAAATCAATAAAAGAATTAGTAGCAGACGGAGGGTCATTGGGATGCTTAACTCAGTCTTATGGAGCAGGAATGTAATGAGCAGAACTAAAAAATTAATATACAAATCCATATTAGAGAGTGTGGCTGGCTCTGAGCACTATGGGACTTAACATCTGAGGTCATCAGTCCCCTAGAACTTAGAACTACTTAAATCTAACTAACCTAAGGACATCACACACATCCATGCCCGAGGCAGGATTCGAACCTGCGACCGGCCGGTCGCGCGGTTCCAGACTGAAGCGCCTAGAACCGCTCGGCCACTCCGGCCGGCAGAGAGTGTGGTTCTGTATGGAATGGAGACCTGGACAATTAACATGAAGCACATTAAAAAATTACAAGCTCTAGAGATGGACTTTTGGAGAAGATCGGCAAGAATCTCCAGGAAAGAAAAGATAAGGAACACCGAAGTAATAAGGAGAATGGAAATAAAAGAAAGAATATATGACGTAATGGATAGGAAGAAATTACGGTGGTACGGGCATGTATGACGAATGGAGGAAGCCAGAATACCAAAATTGATACTGGAGTGGGAACCAGAGGGGAGAAGAAGAAGAGGACGACCTGTGACCACCTGGCTCCAAAATGTACAGCACACAATGAGGAGAATGGGCGCAGAGGAAGAGGACACGCAAGATCGAAACACCTGCAGAAATATTTTGAGAGTATAGTTTAAGAACGTTTATTGTTTGTATTGTCATTTCCAGGTAAATTATTATGTTGGAGATAAGCCTCTGTAATGAGGAAAAGCTCAAAATAATAATAAATAAAAAAGAAATCGACACATAATGCCAAGCAACAAACAGCATACTAAAGTTAAAACTGGAAATACTTCACATTCTGATTGCTTATAGTGCCATATTTTCACCTGTTGGCAGTAAGTGGAACTATTATTTTTTCAGCATACTCTGTGAGCAGATCGATTAATGAACACATCTGCGTTGTTTTAGCTTCCTGTGGCATATACAGCCAGAATTGCAGCACTTGGCACATGGTCAGTTTAATTAAAGCCACCCAGTAGCTGCAGAATATCAATCAATAGGAAAGTACTGATAAATTGATACTGAATGTAGAATTATGTCCTTTAGATTGACATACTGTGTGCTCATATTACTTACTATTTTTTGCATGGAATAACATGTATTCACAAAGAGGATTTCAAAACGCGTTGAGCAGATGGGTCTACCTTCCTGTCTATCATCTGTTTTCTCTTCCATCACTATCAGCTAATTGCGAATAGGAGACCTCTAACTGTCACTACTCCACTGTACAGTATTTCACGCTCTGGCAATAGGCGACTCCAGTGAGGTGGAGCGAGTGACAAACTGACGTGTGGGCGGAAGTTTAACGTGCGTTCTTTCAGAAGATCAGAACTTACTGGTACTAATGGAATTGTGGCCCAAATTTTCGCTTAGGGTCTATCCTTTTTTTCTTTATTGTAATTTCACTCCCCAAAATGGGGCAGGCTGACAGTGGCACAATACGCTGCTCTTCAGCTAAGACAGTTACAGAAAACAAACATAGTCAAATGAGAAAAGAACACATAACATAGAATGGTATAAAGTGATGAATAAACAAGAACAAAAATGGATGTGTATAAATGGTAGATTTAAAAACAACATAGACAAGAGCCACACACACATACTGAGAATGAACACTGTGAGTCGACACGATAACAAAGAAACACCACAGTGGGAACACAAATGAACGATGCTGGCGACACTGTTGGTGCTGATGGAAGGCAGCACTGCACCCAGCACTGGAACAACAAGGACACCACAAGGAAAACGTTAAAAATCAGCGCACCGAAGGGGACAAGAAAAGGGAGGAGGGGGGAAGAAAGGGGAGGAGGGGGGAAGAAAAGGGAGGGGGGAGATGGTAGGGGGAAGCCAGGAGAAGGGGTAGTAGGGGGGCAGTGGAGAGGAGAAGGAAAGGAGCCGAAAGCCAAGGTGGGGGGGAGGGGGAATCCTTTTTTTTTTCCTTTATTGAATTTCAATTTCCCCTGAAGGGGGCAGGCTGGCAGCAGCTTAGTATGCCACTCATCAGCCTACAGACTTTGTTAGAAAGATGAAGAGAATAAATAATAAAAACAAGCGATAGAATCGGAGACTTAAAGAGTAACATGGCGAAAAGAAATCGTGGAACTTAAAACAAAGAACAGAGGGATGGTGACGCTAAGAAAATACATACAAAGTAGACAGGTAAAACAGTAGACAGACAATTAAAAAAAACACGGCGACAGTCTGGTTTCTGTTCGCAAAAGACATAAAATTCACACCCAGCGACAGCATGGTTTTTGTTCACAACACGAGAAAGACGAACAACACTGAACGGTCACTGGAACACTGCACTAAAAAGTTGGCAAATGTGACATACCATAGCCGAGAGCAGGTGGGGGTAAACTGGACAGATGATGGGAAAATAAAAAAGGGGGGAGTGGGGAAACGAGCTGATGGAGGATGAGGACCCATAAGAGGGGTGGGGGGCGCTGGGCAGATGCGACAGGGAGTGGGGTAGGCAGAGGAGGGGAATACAAAAGGACTCGGGTGGGGGGGGGGGAAGGGAGGTAGGGAGAGGTTTAGTGGGGAGAAAACAGGATGGAAGGGGGGAAGAGGGAGCCCAGGGAAAAGACAGAGGAAAGGAGGGGGAGTGAGGATCAGAGTTGATAGGAGGGATAAATGGAGGGAGAGAGGGCATCATCTGGGAGGGGGAGTTGATGGAAGCCACCTTGGGAAAGGAGATGTAGGGTGTAGAGATGGAGGGTAGGGGGGACACAACGGTGAAGACATGGCAGGGGGCGGGGATGGGAGAGGAGAGGAGCAACCAGGGGGTGAGGGGGTTCAAGACGGCGGGAGGTGTAGAGGATGCGGATATGTTCGAGGAATAGGAGCAGATGGGGGAAAGGAATGAGATCATAGAGGATCCGCGTGGGGGACGGGAGGCGTATACGGAAGGCGAGGTGGAGTGCATGACGCTTAAGGATCTGGAGGAACTTATAGAATTTTGGGGGGGGGGGGGTAGATATCCAGGCAGGACTGGCATAATAGAGGATGGGACGGATTAAGGATTTGTAGGTGTGGAGGATGGTAGAGGGGTGCAACCCCAATGTCCGGCCAGAGAGGAGTTTGAGGAGTCGGAGGCAGTTGTGGACTTTGGATTGAATGGAGCGGAGATGAGGGATCCAGCTGAGGGGACGGTCAATGGTGAGGCCAAGGTAGGTGAGGGTGGGGGTGAGGCGGACAGGACAGGCACAGACAGTAAGGGAGAAATTCAGGAGCTGGAAGGAGCGAGTGGTACGACCTACGATGATTGCCTGGGTCTTGGAAGGGTTGAGTTTCAGGAGCCACTGGTTACACCATGCAGCAAAAAGGTCAAGGTGATTCTGGAGAAGGCGTTGGGACCGTTGGAGGGTAGGAGCGAGGGCGAGGAATGCGGTGTCACCAGCATATTGCAAGAGGTGTACTGAAGGGGGGGGGGAGGGGTTGGGGCATATCTGCCGTGTACAGGAGGTAGAGGAGAGGGGAGAGGACAGAGCCCTGGGGCAAACCTGCAGAGGGGTAGAAGGTGTGGGAATTGGCATTATGGATGGTAACATAGGAGGGGCAGTGGGAGAGGAAGGAGGCGACCAGATGGATGTAGTTGATAGGAAGGGCGTAGGTTTGGAGTTTAAACAGGAGACCGGGATGCCAGACACGGTCGTAAGCCTTTTCGAGGTCAAGGGAGACAAAAATGGCGGAGCGACAGGAGTTAAGCTGGAGGGAGAGGAGATGAGTGAGGCGGAGGAGCTGGTCATCAGCAGAGAAGGAAGGTCGAAAGCCACATTGGGTGTTTGGGAGGAGGTGGTTTTGGCGGAGGTGGTGATTGACGCGCCGAGAAAGGATGGATTCCAAGAGCTTGCTGAACACCAATGTGACACAGATAGGACGATAGGAAGAGGCATCAGATGGAGGCTTGTTGGGTTTGGAGAACATCAGGATACGGGAGGTTTTCCACAGGTCGGGATAGAAGCCAGTGCCAAGGATGACATTGTAGAGGGTGGCAAGGATTGAAAGGAAGGAGGGAGGGCAGTGTTTGAGGTGGCGGTAGGTAACGCAGTCGTGGTCGGGAGCAGTGTTGCGTTTAGTGCGGAGTGTGAGGCTGATGTCCTGTGTAGTGATGGGAGTGTTAAGTTCAGATGGTGGTGTGTGGTCCAAGTACTGGAAGCTAGGAGCAAGGGGAGGAACAGAGGTATTCGTACGGTCCATGATGTCAGGGAAGAGGGAATAATCAAAGTGGGGATCATCTGGGATGGAAAAAACATCGGAGAGGTGAGAGGCAAAGTGGTTGGCCTTACTGAGGTTGTCAGGAGGATAGGGTACTGGGGGGTGGGGCGGTTCCCAGTAAGGCGGTGGAAAGCAGACCAATACTTGGAAGAGTTTATGGGGAGCGTGGCGTTGAGTTGTGTACATGTCTGGCGCCAGGCACGGCGTTTCTTCGCAGTAAGCAGGTTGCGGATGTGTCGTTGTAATTGCCGGTGGCGGTTAAGTGTATCCCAGTCACGAGTGCGTAGAAAAGAGCGGTAGAGGCGGCGGGACTCTTGAAGGAGAGGGACGGCCTGTGGAGGCTGGGCGGGGCGGTGGGGGTGGATGGCTTTGGTGGGGATAGGGGGAATCCATGAGGTTGATATTTTAAAGTGTACTTTCCCCTCCTTAAAATACGAGATCACGTGTTGGTCTGCTGCAGTGGCTGGAGTCAGATCCGGGACTCCAGAATTTTCGGGACAGAGTGAACGACGATACCTCTAGACCGTGGGATGCACTCCATTTACTCTCCATCTGTCTAAAAAACAAACGCAAAGCGTCCTACCTCGTGGAGGCGATCGCGCAGCTGCGGCGGGGCGAAGGCGGTGAGGTTGTGGAGGCGCGCAGCCGTCCAGAGGGAGAGGAACTCCATGATGAGGTTCCCCAGGCGGCCGCCAGCGAGCACGGTCGCGGCGCCACGTGGTAAGCACTTCACGCTCACCTCGGACAGCGCGACGCCAGGGAAAGGATGGTTGTTGCTGGAGAAGCGATACACGAAAGGCGCGCTCGCCGCCGCCACGTCGTCTTCCCAGAAGACCGACCGTGTGTACCACGTGCGGTGCACGCAGAAGCAGACCAGCAACGCTGCCGACGTCACCAGTGCCCATCGCAGTCCTTCAGTGCGTGGGCGTTTCCTGGCCATGCACAAGTCATACATCACTGTCCACCACCAAGAGTCGCTGATGTCACTGCCACGGTACTAGGCGGCCAGGAACATCAATACGAGTTACACAACGGTCTTCACAAGCCCGCTAGTGAACGATGGCGATCGCAGCCAAAATGTGTGCCGATTTACCGATCACAATGATAGTATCCACGTATCATTCCACTAGTTCACTCCCTTCTAGTACACTTCCTACCTACGATGCTCACCAGTCACACGCTTTTCATCCAGTAACATATTTCCACGTGAAAAGAAGCCTGTTCCGCAAAGTCACTGCTGTATGCCTGCGACTCCTTGCCACTTGGATCGTCCGCATCGACTGGTCCTCCTGGAAATGAAATAAAGGAAGATGTAAATTTCTCTAAGTTTTCAGGCTTTCCTGGTTATTATTGAATGTAAAATCTTCTGAGCCGTTAGGCCGTGTCCACGCATGTGATCAGCCAACTAGAGGCCCCAGAAGATGTTATGTTTCTCGTTTATTGGCAGTATGATGAAAGCTGTCAATATAATGTTGGATTACCGAGAGATAGTAATTCCAGCCAAATAATGCCACGAATGGATACTATAGCGTTGTGCAGCATAGCGTGGGGTGCGTGATCCAACTCATGAAACGACTGAAAAATAAGTTTCTCATATCCAACTGTCAGTCCACAGCAGGCTCTTATAAGGAACTATAGATCTTCATTTTTTAACACCAATGGCATATCAGATTTCTGTCCAATAGGAACACAAATTGAAACCCGTGGTATGGAGCTATGTACATGAAATTATCACATCTAAGCAGCGTAAAAAACTGTGTATTGGTCAGCCAGGCAGAGCTAAGGCGATTCGGCTACGTGAACATTAGAGAAGCTGGAAACTAAGTAAGAAAGATTCAAATTTTGCTGAGTATCTTTTAGCAGAAAATCGTTCATACAATGTAGAATGTGAAATTTTACATTCTGTTAAAAGCAGGAAGATGACTCTACTGGAAATCATCAAACAGATGACACAGAATGCCAGCCTAGTATTAAACGATGACTCAGTGTCCATTTTCCCCTTTGTTGAATTAAGTTTTCTTTACAAATACTCAGTGTCCATTTTCCCCTTTGTTAAATTAAGTTTTCGTTACAAATACTAGATTCAGAATTTAAATTCATTTTATATCTCATCTGTTGTTAAATGCACCTCCACATAAAAACTTCGTTTGCACACCCTTTTTTTTGTTTACGTAATTATTTCTATGGGACAAAAATGTAATGTTACACTTTGTCAACACTCCCATTTCAGTATCTTTCTGTACAAATAATATCTGTGTAAGTCGCATATCATGTTTATCTGTGTTTACGACATTCGGTTGGTGGCATGAGGAGTGTGATGTCGGTTCGTGGCCAAATAAATATAATTTTGCGGAATATCAGGAATTTAATATAACGTGTTGTGATAGTAACTTCTTGAAAGGGCTCTCACTGACTGTACCCGTCACCTGTTCTCTTTTATTAATGCTATAAAATCTACACGACCTTACTAGTAGGAGAAGAATTTGGCAGTCTACGTCTTCAAAGGAAAGGAGATCAGCAGGTGAGTGACTCTGTCTGGTCTGGGATCATTTATCAATCTTTAATGCCAATAGCCGCAGATGCTTTGATCACAGTAACGCTCTACTACTTCCAAATGATTATCAGATCTTCAGTCGCTACAGACACATCTATAAGGGTCGCGATACCGCGATGCGAGTGAAGAGAACGTTCGCCACGTTTGCTCAAAATGTATGTGTCCCCCTGCAAAGCCAGTGTGAAATGTCTGGCTACTACAGCCAGCCCACATCGTCATTTTATCGGAGTTAAGACGAGTCGATAAGTGACCAAAAGTCCTGAGGAAACTTCAGCAACGGTGGCTGAATGTCGACCGCAAGAGGAGAAATATAAGAACAACATGATCAGGTTTGATAGCCCAGGCGATGTGACATTTAACACATTTTCTGCCACTTTCTCTGCTATTTACTGGGAAATTACTTTTTCAGGTGTAACGATTGATTCTCCGTGACTGTGCGTGTAAACATAAAGTCTACATTTACGCGATCATCTGTTAATAGTGAGCTTCCGGGTGTGAAGCCGAGTTGTTGTTTCCATGTTCTGCATGGTATTTCGACCAACCCAGCCATCTTCTTCAGATGCTACGAGGTAAGCTACACTACTGGCCATTAAAATTGCTACACCAAGAAGAAATGCAGATGATAAATGGGTATTCATTGGATAAATATATTGTACTAGAACTGACATGTGATTACATTTTCACGCAATTTGAGTACATAGATCCTGAGAAATCAGTATCCAGAACAACCACCTCTGGCCGTAATAACGGCCTTGATACGCCTGGGCATTGTCAAACAGAGCTTGGATGGCGTGTACAGGTACAGCTGCCCATGCAGCTTCAACACGATACCACAGTTCATCAAGAGTAGTGACTGGCGTATTGTGACGAGCCAGTTGCTCGGCCACCATTGACCAGATGTTTTCAGTTGGTGAGAGATCCGGAGAATGTGCTGGCCAGGGCAGCAGTCGAATATTTTCTGTATCCAGAAAGGCCCATACAGGACCTGCAACATGCGGTCGTACATTATCCTGCTGAAATGTAGGGTTTCGCAGGGATCGAATGAAGGGGAGAGCCACGGGTCGTAACACATCTGAAATGTAACGCCCACAGTACAAAGTGCCATCAATGCGAACAAGAGGTGACCGAGACGTGTAACCAATGGCACCCCATACTATCACGTCGGGTGATACGCCACTATGGCGATGACGAATACACGCTTCCAATGTGCGTTCACCGCAATGTCGCCAAACACGGATGCGACCATCATGATGCTGTAAACAGAACCCGGATTCATCCGAAAAAATGACGTTTTGCCATTCGTGCAGCCAGGTTCGTCGTTGAGTACACCTTCGCAGGCGCTCCCGTCTGTGATGCAGCGTCAAGGGTAACCGCAGCCATGGAATCCGAGCTGATAGTCCATACTGCTGCAAACGTCGTCGAACTGTTCGTGCAGATTGTTGTTGTATTGCAAACGTCCGCATCTGTTGACTCAGGGATCGAGACGTGGCTGCGCCAACCGTTACAGCCAAGCGGATAAGATGCCTGTCATCTCGACTGCTAGTGATAGGAGGCCGCTGGGATCCAGCACGGCGTTCCATATTACTCTCCTGAACCCACCGATTCCATATTCTGCTAACAGTGACTGGATCTCGACCAACGCGAGCAGCAATGTCGCGATACGATAAACCGCAATCGCGATAGGCTACAATCCGACCTTTATCAAAGTCGGAAACGTGATGATACGAATTTCTCCTCCATATATGAGGCATCACAACAACGTTTCACCAGGCAACGCCGGTCAACTGCTGTTCGTGTATGAGAAACCGGTGGCAAACTTTCCTCATGTCAGCACGTTGTAGGTGTCGCCACCGGCGCCAACCTTGCGTGAATGCTCTGAAAAGCTAATCATTTGCATATCACAGCATCTTCTTCTTGTCGGTTAAATTTCGCGTCCGTAGCACGTCATCTCGCGGTGTAGCAATTTTAATGCCTATTAGTGTATTATGTGTACTCGCTGTCTTGAGACTAACTAGACTGTGAGCTGCTGTTGGTGTCATGTCGTTATTTAGAGCCAAGAAGTCCACTGCTTCCATTGAAGCTCTTTTGTTTTACAGAGCCTCCACTGATACTCCGTGAAACGCAAACTCCGTCAGCATTTTACAACTCTGATGGATCTGATAGTCGGCGAGATTTTAATGAATTGAGTACCGGACACCTAGCGTTAGTTTAATTGAAACATCCATCCCTGTTTATTAGATTTTCTTACATCTTCATTTCGATAATCTCCTTAATTATGCTGTCCCTCAACCTCGGCTATAAACAGCGGCGTGAGCCCAACAATAGCTCTCTGTTGGTCGGAGTCCAGACAGCAAGTACACTTAACAGCAAAATTCGAAGCACCCGAAAAAGACGCCTGGTTAGGTCGTCGAAATATTGTACAGAAAGTGGAAACAAGAACTCGGCTCGACACCAGAAGCCCCCTATTAACCAGTCACGCCGAGAAATTTGGAAATTTGTGGTAAGATCTTATGGGACCAAACTGTTGAGTCATCGGTCCCTAAGCTTACACACTACTTAATCTAACGTAAACTAACTTACGCTAAGGACAACACACATACCCGTGCCCGAGGGAGGACTCGAACCTCTGACGGGAGGAGCCGCGCGAACCGTGGCAGGACGCCCCAAGACCTCGCGGCTACCACGCGGCTCACGCCGAGAAAATCTGAGATATGATCACCTATACTCCGTAGGCCATCTGACGGTGTTGTGGAGAAAGGTAATTCTGGTACCTCTATCTTCCCGCCCCCTCCCCCGAATGGCACTTTGAAAGAACGACTGTTGGTAAGGCTCCATACAAGTACTAGTTTCTCTGATGTTCTCGTGGTAGGCGTTTCGCGAGACGTATATGCGAGAAATTAATATTTTGACGAACTCATCTTTGAAAGTGAGCTCTCGGAATTTCAACAGTAAGCCTGTCCTTGGTGCTCAACGCCCCTCTTGTAGCGTTTGCTACTGGATTTTGTCGGGCGTCTCCATAACGCTCTCGCGCTTACTAACAGTCGTATGACGAAAAGTGCTGCGCTTCGCTGGATCTTCTCGACCTCGTCTGTTAATACAGACTCATGAGCTTACCTGACGTTATGTAACACCGAAAATGCAGGATGCATGGCACCTGCTACCGGTATATATTTTTTTTTAAATTGTATGTAAATATTTGTAATTTAAATACTTTCTTTTAATACGTAAGGACATTTCTCTACTATATGTGTACATTGAGGTAGAAGTCTGTTGACGTTTCATTGTATTTATCTGTGTTTTACTGTGAAACTGGGAAAAAGCCAAAGGAATTGTTATTTGCATCGACTAGCAACGAGAATAGTGCTTGTGCGTTGTAAAATCTTTGGGTAGGGGGTTGTTGTGCAGAGCGCGCGGAGAGAGCGGGAGACGGGTTCCAGCGCTTGTAGTGTGCGGAAGTGTGGTGTTAATGCTCTCGCGGTAGAGAGTACCATTTCGGCGGTATCATGTACGCGCGCCGGCCAGATGACTAGTAGCAGGAGGAAGCGCAGTGGACAGGTGGAGGAGGTTACAGTTACCGCACTGAAGTGAGTATTACCTGAGAATACCGCGCTGATGAGGGTACTCTGGAATCGGTCAAACGACTGTTTTGTAAGTCACTTTCTTCGTGGATGTATTACATTACCTTAGCATACTCGCAATGAATTTCAATCTGGATCTGTTTTTCGTGCTGTTTGTTTTATGTGGTCATTTAACTTTACGAGGAGCAGCTATCGAGTTCTAATAACCACCTCCAAAAAACAGAATTACGTGTTTCTTTTAGATGCATGCCTGGTGTCCTGGAACACAATGAAATAGGCGCAGCATTGTCAGTGGGCTGCACGTTCTTGATTTACCTCCTCTAACGGTTTGCTAAGATACTGTGCAATTGGAGTTTCAACATATCACAAGACTGCAATTAAGCAACTGAAAAAAGGCGTAAATTTTATTTTTTGAGGTGATTATAAAAACTCGATGGCTGCCCCCTGTAGGTCGATCCATATGGCTAGTCCTAGGTTCACTGATGTGCAGATCATAAGGACAAAAGTACCTTTGGCTTGCTTTGTCAGTAGGAGGTAACACAGCTCGATGACATTTGGGTCCGCAACTCGTGGTCGTGCGGTAGTGTTCTCACTTCCCACGCCCGGGTTCCCGGGTTCGATTTCCGGCGGAGTCAGGGATTTTCTCTGCCTCGTGATGACTGAGTGTTGTGTGATGTCCTTAGGTTAGTTAGGTTTAAGTAGTTCTAAGTTCTAGGGGACTGATGACCATAGATGTTAAGTCCCATGGTGCTCAGAGCCATTTGAACCATTTGAACTATATACGGGAAGAACTTCTACTGTACAGTGTAGAAGATAGCAGAAAGCAATACCCATGAGGCGAACAGAAATGACACTTTTATACAAAGGTAGTAATTAACCTGAAGTCACCGCGATTTGTGGTGATTCCCTAGACTTACAAAAGGCGAGAAATAGTATTTAACACTTTGCCGTCCGCACGTCTCGTACAAATTTATTCGTTTGGCGCCGGCAGCGCTAATTAGGGTTACTAGGCTTGTTGCCGGCCGCTTGTCACCTTTCCGTTGATGACAAGATTCAAACACATTGACTTTTGCGCTACTTAATTTTACCGGAAATCCTCTATTTTGCCGTATCGTTCCACAAACTCGAATTTTCTTTTCAAGTTACTTCTCTGCAAGTTCTACACTGTTATAAAAATTATCCATGTAGAGGTGATGCCACTTTCCATAAGAAGGTGTCAATAGTTCATCACTGTTTTTGCTAAAGGTTGTCCAGCACCGGAATATATCTTGAGTAAGGAAATGTATCCCGTACCCGAATCACACAGCATCCAAATGAGAATGCCATATTTCGTAATTTTCAACGGACTGTAAACTTTAAAATTTAATTGTCCACGCCATGGTATCATTCCTTCGTCAGTTGAGATGTTTTGACTTAGATTAAACGTTTCTTTAAACTTTTTGGAAAAATAATCAATTACGAATTGCACTTTGAAAAGCGGTTTATTGTTGCTGTCGGAAAAATTTAAAAATGGTAATATTTCTCTGAATCGGTTACGGGACATCGTTTTGCGAAATATCGGTGTGTCTATCAAGGGATTCGTCGACCAGTAATCATCGATCCTTGATTTCTTTACAATTCCCATAAGGATAGCAAGCCCAAAGCATTTTCTAAGTTCTGGTCCCGTAACGTCGACAAATTTGGCATTTTTTTATCCAGTTTCCTTCTATTGCAATTTTGACTGTAATACTTGTTGGTTTCGTTACTAAAATATTCAAGTATATCGTTCCCAATATACAATTATACGATGTCCTCGACGCTCTGTGTATCTTTGGGAAATATGGTTTGGACCTGGAGATCCTTCAAATTTATTATTGGTCCTCAGTAAATCATAGTCTTCTTCGTCTGATTCATCCGTATCAGTTGGCAACCATAGCGATCGTCGAATTCTTCTTAGACGTATTTCACTATCTTCCGACGATTCTGCTTCACTTTCATTTTTTTGATATCCACTGTCTTCTTCCCAATCGGCGAAGTCGTCCGGAACGTCTCACAAGACGACGTCCTTGCATCATTGTAAATAATCCTATTGTCTCTTTCGTCCTCCATGATGAAAGGGCACAAATACTTATAAAAACAAAAAACTTGTTGACGTGTGTAGCTTATTGTTACCTAAACAAAACACCATCAGAATGAAAACGATACTAAAGTGCTGTTGCTGGCCACTGCGCGATACTATGCACACGACTCCACTGTGGTGTCTCTGCCGGTCGTTGACCGCTATTTCGCGCATGACACCACTGCGGTGTCACCGGATGGCAAAGTGTTAATAGGCTGTGTGATGACTGCGGACGACATGCTGGCCACAAGGATGGTGAGGAGTTCTTGACGTAGGGCGTTCCATTACTCCACCAACGCGTTTGACATTATAGCTGGATGGTCACTCAGGCATGTGGATGTGCTGCTGTATGTCTCCCCAACCCACATGTGCTCGATAGGATTTAAGTTACGGATGTGGGTGGGTTAGTCTATTCGCCGAATGTGCTCTCGTTCCCAGAGCTGGAAGGACAACAATGTTGTAATTACGTTGACTGGTGAGTTTATCGTGTTCCAAGATTTGGGGGTCAGTACGCCCACGCAACATTATGCCTCCTCACACCATATTGCCAGGACCACGTAAACGACCATATTCACCATTGCTGCACTTACCCTCACATGGCGAGAGGTACATCTAATCCAGCCAGGAACATTGTCGAACACTATCGTTGTTTGTGTCTAGAGTCAAGTCCTGTTCCTACACTAATTACTATCGATCCTCTGCAGGTCTTGCATCATTACGCAGCACTCTCTAGCGTTCCAAGCTTCCTACACACAACAGAATCGTCCGCGGAAAATGTTGCACAGCTCCTTCGTAATCAACTACATCATTTATAAACACTATAAACGGGAGCGATCCTAGAACACACTGTCGGGGTACTCCAGAAATTATCTTTACATAAAACAGATATCGCCACACCTGAGCATTTAATGGTATATGTTCATTATCCCCTGTTAGTCATACCTCATTCTGGTCCCACACACTTGAGCAATGCCGGCCGGGGTGGCCGAGCGGTTCTAGCCGCTACAGTCTGGAACCGCGCGACCGATATGGTCGCAGGTTCGAATCCTGCCTCGGGCATGGATGTGTGAGTTAGGTTTAAGTAGTTCTAAGTTCTAGGGGACTAATGACCTCCGAAATTAAGTCCCATAGTGCTCAGAGCCATTTTGAACTTGAGCAAAATTCCAGTATGGTTCGCACGATATTTTTGTAAGAAATCTCCTATGTAGACAGCATTTCCCCGGCGTTCTACCAACGAACCGAAATCTGTTGTCTGCTTTACTTACGATCAAACCTACACGATGTCTACCTTAGCCCTCACTGCTTCACTCCCATAGACTGTATGACTTAATTCAGGCATGGTCTCTTCCGAATATACTTCTGGCCAAAAGACAGTTCTGATAGCTGGAATCGGAGGGTTTTTAATCCCGGATTTTGAGTTCTTGTGGTGATTTTCGTGGAAATTTTCATCCCATAACACTTTATTACTTTTTGTAATGACTAATTCCAGTTAAGCCGCTAATGATTTAATTAGTGATCCTTCTTTACTACAAGCTGATTTCGGCTTTAACGCCATTGTCAAGTAAACCTGTAGATGTTGCATTTGGTGAGTACACTTACATTTGTAAAAGTCGTACAGAAAGGTTAGTTCACATTCATGCTCACATCTAGTTGGAACAGATGCCCATATTGCATCAGTGAGTAAACTCTCGACTGTCTGTTTGTTGACAGATTTTTATAATCAAAGTTTTGCTCGTATAGAATATTTTTGCGAAACACTTTTGACAGCTAGAATGACAGCTTATTTTCGTATGTGCTTTGTGTTTACAGTGCAGTCTTTGCTAGTCAGTGATGTGAGTTGTGTTTCATTGCTATTATAATGGTGTTATCATTTGTATCTATGGTATCTTGACCTGTATGATTTGAGATGAAATCACTCCGCGAAAAATTCTATAACGGTCAAACAGGAAGAAATTTTATCATTAGATTCAAAGAACACACAAGAAATTACGACAGCAATCAATCAAGCTTTTACCAGCAGCTCAAAAGCCAAAACCAAGCAGCAGAACATATCAAAAATACGTTACAGGTTTTACATAGAAAAAGAAAGGACATACCATGGACATATTCAGAGAATTATAAATATATACATGGACAAAAAATTATCCAAACTATATCATTAATGAACAAATCTATCTCAAACACATAACTTATCCAGAACATTTTAGTAACGTTTTGGAAAACGAAAACAGATAAAATTCAGAGTAGACAGAAAACGAAAGATGCCATAGATACAAATGATAACAAAATTATAATAGCAATGAAATGCAACTAACATTCCTGGCTAGCGAAGATTGTTCTGTAAACATAAACAATCTAAGAGAATAAACTGTCATTCCAGCTGTCAAAAGTATTTCTCAAAAATATTCCATACAAACAAAACTTTGGTTATAGCGACCTATCAACAAATACACTTGACAGTTTACTCAATTATGCAACATGGGCATCTATTCCAACTACATATAAGAATGTATGCAAACTGACCTTTCTGTACAACTTTTATAAATGTATACTCACCAAATGGAACATCTACAGGTTTACTTGAGAACGGTGCTATAGCCCAAATAATTTTGTAGTAAAAAAGAAAGCTAACTAATTAAACCATTAGCAGCTTACCTGGAATTATTCATTACAAAATATTATCTTATGACGTATTCTATGCTGTGGGCTCGATTAAAAAGAAGACAGTTCTTTATTTCTAACCGATGTAACGAAATATTTTCATAAAAATTTGTATCCTATGTTTCACCACCTTAGGGGTTGAATTTCTAAACACACTGAAACATATATGTTTTTTCTCTAACTAGGAAGTCAAATACAAATTTTCAGAAACGCAGCTTTAAAGCGTTTTAGTACTTCTTCAATAATTAATTTTCACCGCTTTTAGTGTTGAATTTCCAAAAATTCTGAATAACGTATCTTTTTGTGACCGAGAAACCATGTACCAAATTTCGTAATTATAGCTTCAAAACTGTCTTAATACAGACATTTTTTAAAAAATCCTCATCTTATTTCACGACCTTAGGGTCGTCATTACAAAATTCCCCTGTATTTTATGCTGTATAAAAAAATGAGACTTAACATAAAAACATCAAATTTCTTCAGAAGTGGTCTAAGAAAGTACTTGGTAATGAAGTTTCACTTTGCATATTCGTCTTCAGGTTTGGCAAGTGACTCTAGACCGCTCCCCTCCTCCCTTAGTTGATTTTCACGTAGAATAATTTACAGGACACGGAAGAAAACTTGTCAGGCAACATTCTTTAAACACAGTGCTTGACAAAGAAAAAGTGAAGTACCAGAAGACATGGATATCATCAATTTAACTTGGTACAAGCAGCGGGTATCGTAAACGTGAATTTCCCAGGTTGCCTCAAATTTTTAAAATAATTTTGTATTCTATTTAAAGAATTACCATAGCTTCAGTTCATGCTCACGTTAAGGAGTGTGTGTAGTCCGGTGAGTTCTCTTCCCCTGTCCTGAAAAGCACCCTAAGTAAAAGTTAATAACAAAATAATGAAAAGATAAAAGTTTATCGCTTACTGCATTTGCGATGTTCATTTAGAAAAACATCAGTATCAGGCATGAAGTTTAAATTTATTACTTACTTGCCACTAACTCTATTCACAACACATTTTGCAGATAGTATCCACATATACCATTCAATCCATATGCAAGACTGTACCATATCCGACCAACAGTTCAGGAGATATGATGACGTAAAAATTGAAATGTCTTCTCATTAACGTCAAATATTCAACCTATTCATTCATTTGCGAAGTAATTTGACGTGTGAAGTTGTTCTTTACATGAATTTAGATTCTTTAAGGAATCGGGGGAAGGAGAGCGGAGGGTTTTCATGTTAGGAAGTACTTTTCGGTTTTCTTTTGTGAAATGCAGTTTTAGGTTTTTGCATATTTAAAACAAATTGTCATCGTTTGTACCCCTTTGAAATCTTTACAAGATATGATTGGATGTTTGCGCAACCTTTTTCAGATCCAGCTTCATTTTATATAATTAATAATTACCGGATAAGTAACATATAATCACCCAAAAGTTCCAAATGCAATCATTAACGCGTGATGCGATGCGGGGAAAGCCGTAGCTTGTGAAACGACTGTACGGACAACGGTATTTGAGCGAAGTCGCCAAAGAGCTCAGCTTACCTGAACTGGCGGCCACTCGCTCAGTATAGAGTACTTCGCACCCAGCAGTGCGGCCGAGTTGTAGCCAAGCCACGTCTGTCGTGCCGTCGCTTGCCCGTCCACCCACCGAGCCGTGATAACTGATAATGGGCACGTTCGCAAACTAGAAAACCTTGTGGATATCTTTAGACAAGTAAATGGTAATTTCCGCTTCCAAGAAAATACGGTGTATATTTTGACACTAAAAAAACTAGTGTGTGGTTTTTTCCCAAACTGGAGCATCACCAAGGCATAAAAGTTGAGGTCGTTTCGCTGTTTCCACACTTGACAATGACGCTTGACGCAAGTAGTGGAAAACGCTCATTACAGATGACGTAAGTCAGCACTTGTCGTCATTAACATATTCTGTTAGCATCTCTTTTCTTCATTTGAAAAGCTGTCGAGCAAATACCTGTTTTCGAAGGCCATTTTCAACGAATGAAGCAATGTTTTAGATGTTAAAACTCGAGGACAAGTGGAGATTTTTGGACACCAAGAGTCCAGCATTCTAAAAATGTACGCTAATGTCCCTTAAAAAGTAGGCTACACCACAACACTCTTCCTGCAGAAGAGAGGATCTGTACTGAAACTAGTCAATAGCCCTCCTTTCAGCATGTACTTGACCGCTTGATATGGGCGTCCAATTCACAACATGAACCAATAAAGGTGAAATTTTAATTCTGTACATTTCGTATAGTTTTAACGATACTGATGAGGTGGTCTGTACGGTCATATCCAGAGCGTGTGTTCGAATATGAATCTGGCATAAGAGATTAAGGTTTCGTTATTTGTCGAGGAACTTGGTTACTTATTATGTATTATATTTATTTCGAAATTTAATTATTCAGTATTAATTCAGTTTGAAGTTACTAAAGTTAACATTGTTAATTACAAGCTTTCAAATCGGCTTCAAATAAAATACTCCTTGCGTAATAAAAAAATAAAAAAAAAATAAAAATACTGTGCACCATGAGGAAATTATCCAAATGGGACGGACATCGGCAGATTTGATGTTCCTGTACGTACAAACAAATGATTACAAATTTCATAAAAGATGGGTGACTTGATCAAGAGAAGGAGCTTAACAAATTGAGGTCAATAACACGGTGGTTTATCTCTGGCCCTTATGCAGGCAGTTATTCGGCTTGGCATTGATATAGTTGTTGGATGCCCTCCTAAGGGATATCGTGGCAGATTGTGCCCAACTAGCGCGTTAGATCGTCAAAACCCACAGTTGGTTGGATGGCCCTGCCCATAACGCCCCAACCGTTCTCAGTTGGGGAGAGAGCTGGCGAACTTGCTGGCCAAGGCAGGGTTTGGTAAGTATGAAGACAACCAGTAGAAACTCTCGACGTGTGAGGGAGGGCATTGTCTTGCTGATATATAAGCCCAGGATGGCTTGCCATGAAGGGCAACAAAATGGGGCGTAGAACGTCATCGATGTACGTCTGTGCTGTAAGGGTGCAGCCGATGACGACCAAAGGGGTCCTGCTAAGCATGAAAACAGGAATAAAATCTGCTTCCCAATTACAGAACAACTAACACGATGATCCTAAAGGGTTTTTACAGTTGTTGTAAGCTTATAACGTATGTTACATCGAGACAACAGTATACTTGTAATGTCTATTACACTGTATGAACAGCAATGGCTCCTTCACTTCATATCGCAAGTATTATTTGTTTCCCGCCCCTCCCTACATTTGTATCTATTGAAACCGTGTTTATCATTAATAAATAGTTCATCTGTTACTCGGTGCGCATACAATAATTTATACTAATTCCTTCCTTAGTTCTGCTGTTGGTTACCATATATCTCTCCTCGAAGTATGTGATGCGTTTCTATGTATTTGTCAATATTAGAGGCATGTATATAATAGCGAGAACAATGTTTTGGCACCTTTACGTATCCAATAATGTGTGATATAGTAATGTTGAATATGTATCGTCACAAACTGCTCTGCTTTAGAACTACGGTTTATATCTCAATGTTAGGCCCAATTTTACTTGGCCTCATAACCTTACTAGTTTCACAATTTCTTATTTTTGCCGTTATTTTCTCACGTCATTTTTCGATATGATGTATTTTTATTGAAATGACCAAAATGTTTTTGTAGGTATTTTACAGTTTAATAACGGAATTTATATCGTGACAACAAAATAATTGTTGTGTTGTGTACCCCGCGGTGGCTCCTGCACTTCTTGTTGCAACTGTTATGTGTTTGCCACCCCTCCCTACATTCTACAATTGTTGACACCTTTTTTATTCTTAATAAGTATCAGATCGTCTGTTTACTTGATCTGTGTCATACAATATTTTATACCTGTTCCCCTCTTGATTCTGCTATTGGTCACCACACATCTTTCCTCACAGAATGTGATGTGTTACCATGTATTTGCTCAATATTAGAGGCATGAATATGATTGGAAGAATGTTGTTTTGAAATAGAAACATGTACAACAATGTACGATGTAGTGAATTTTGACTACACAGTGTAACAAAGTGCTCTTCCTTTAGGAGTATGATATTGATTTTTACGCATTTTATATTATGGAGTTATGCTTACTTTATGTGGCCTCGTAACTCTTCCTGTTTTGAGGCTTCCTTTCTCCTCTTTTTAAAGTTATTCGCATGTCATTTCTCTTTATATTGAACCCATCCCATTTTAATATGTATTATATTATCCTATTATCATACACTGTAAGTCATGAAGTACTTGATGTTCCCAGTTCTGGTTGATACATTTTATGACGCAGGTGACTTTTGACTGCCACCTTTTCAAGCATTGCATATTGGTTGTTACTTCAGAATAAAAAATTATGTGTGTTACCTTTCTGTACAAATAGTCAGGTCTGGCTTCTATGTGCCTAGGAATAGCTTTCAGACACTGATGACTTATGATGTAAGGCAGTCATTATACCTGACACACCGGCAGTTCGTGGAGTATTCTATTTCAATTATTTGTGGAATTTTGTACGTACTTCATATATACACTCCTGGAAATGGAAAAAAGAACACATTGACACCGGTGTGTCAGACCCGCCATACTTGCTCCGGACACTGCGAGAGGGCTGTACAAGCAATGATCGCACGCACGGCACAGCGGACACACCAGGAACCGCGGTGTTGGCCGTCGAATGGCGCTAGCTGCGCAGCATTTGTGCACCGCCGCCGTCAGTGTCAGCCAGTTTGCCGTGGCATACGGAGCTCCATCGCAGTCTTTAACACTGGTAGCATGCCGCGACAGCGTGGACGTGAACCGTATGTGCAGTTGACGGACTTTGAGCGAGGGCGTATAGTGGGCATGCGGGAGGCCGGGTGGACGTACCGCCGAATTGCTCAACACGTGGGGCGTGAGGTCTCCACAGTACATCGATGTTGTCGCCAGTGGTCGGCGGAAGGTGCACGTGCCCGTCGACCTGGGACCGGACCGCAGGGACGCACGGATGCACGCCAAGACCGTAGGATCCTACGCAGTGGCGTAGGGGACCGCACCGCCACTTCCCAGCAAATTAGGGACACTGTTGCTCCTGGGGTATCGGCGAGGACCATTCGCAACCATCTCCATGAAGCTGGGCTACGGTCCCGCACACCGTTAGGCCGTCTTCCGCTCACGCCCCAACATCGTGCAGCCCGCCTCCAGTGGTGTCGCGACAGGCGTGAATGGAGGGACGAATGGAGACGTGTCGTCTTCAGCGATGAGAGTCGCTTCTGCCTTGGTGCCAATGATAATCGTATGCGTGTTTGGCGCCGTGCAGGTGAGCGCCACAATCAGGACTGCATACGACCGAGGCACACAGGGCCAACACCCGGCATCATGGTGTGGGGAGCGATCTCCTACACTGGCCGTACACCACTGGTGATCGTCGAGGGGACACTGAATAGTGCACGGTACATCCAAACCGTCATCGAACCCATCGTTCTACCATTCCTAGACCGGCAAGGGAACTTGCTGTTCCAACAGGACAATGCACGTCCGCATGTATCCCGTGCCACCCAACGTGCTCTAGAAGGTGTAAGTCAACTACCCTGGCCAGCAAGATCTCCGGATCTGTCCCCCATTGAGCATGTTTGGGACTGGATGAAGCGTCGTCTCACGCGGTCCGCACGTCCGGCACGAACGCTGGTCCAACTGAGGCGCCAGGTGGAAATGGCATGGCAAGCCGTTCCACAGGACTACATCCAGCATCTCTACGACCGTCTCCATGGGAGAATAGCAGCCTGCATTGCTGCGAAAGGTGGATATACACTGTACTAGTGCCGACATTGTGCATGCTCTGTTGCCTGTGTCTATGTGCCTGTGGTTCTGTCAGTGTGATCATGTGATGTATCTGACCCCAGGAATGTGTCAATAAAGTTTCCCCTTCCTGGGACAATGAATTCACGGTGTTCTTATTTCAATTTCCAGGAGTGTATTTTTGTTAACATATGTTTAAAATAATGTAGTTTGTCTGGTGATATGCCATGTACTGTATACGTTATGTCCATTTGTGTGCCCTTAATGTATCCTTTGGTCGCTGACTGTTTTTGTACATGACATCAGCTAAGCCTGGCACGCCAGCAATATATGTAACGTGCCTATGATATGTGCTATCGAGAACCTTAAAGTCTTTTTATGAATATGTCGTTGTGGCCGAGCGGTTATAGGCGCTTCAGTCTGGAACCGCGCGACTGCTACAATCGCAGGTTCGAATCCTGCCTCGGGCATGGATGTGTGTGTTGTCCTTAGGTTAGTTACGTTTAAGTAGTTCTAAGTTCTAGGGGACTGATGACTTCAGATGTTAAGTCCCATAGTGCTCAGAGCCATTTGAACCATTTTTATGAATATGTATCTCTGACAACAAATTACCAGCTGCCGTCAGTTACCATGTCGTTGTACATAGTTCAGAATACTATCTTAAAAGGTGACTCTGTAGTGTGAAACTTTTCGTGAGATGACGAAATATGGCTACTTTTACTTGTAATTAAGAGTGATTTAAGAATGACATGAAATACAGATGTTACAAATGTAAGTAAAAATTAGTGTAGTAACGTTTACCTTAATGTGAGGTGTGTAAAGTGTTATTTACACGTGGCGATATATACAGACAATGTGGTGCTTTTCCATGTTGGCTTTACAGCTGCTTGTCAATGACGCTTAGTCGAAATTAGCTAATCGCACGATTACATAAACATCGCATTATAACCTGCTACAGACCATGTTTACGTTTATAGATTTTTCTCTAGCGAACGCAAAACCTCTTTCACTGGTCAACACATGGAGGGTATTAGACAGAGCCACTTACAGTGACAACAATGCAGTCGTCATAATTACAGACAGATATGTCAATCCACGTAGCATGTACCAGGAACAGCAGCATCTACTCATAGGAAGGGCCGACTGGCAAAAAGTTCGAGACATTGTTGAGGTATCGTCACTACACACTTTTCAAGGCAGTACTGATTTTGAAGCGCATGTTCTGACAGAAGTCCTACAAAGAGCACAGGAAGCAGCTATACCACGGGCAAAACTGGCTGAGAACAGAAACAACAGTTGTTGACAGAACTGGCAAGATTAAGGAAGGATTCACGGCACAAGAGAGAGTGCTACCAACAACCAAAGACGGCTCCTGAAAGACAGATGAGACTCGACTTGCATCGTGACGAAATACCAAAAAGAACTAAAGACAACAATGCAAGACTACTGACCAATTTCGTCAAAACCCAATTACGAAACGACATCTGTGGACAACCATTCAATACCATTCAATATAGAAACAGAACGAGTTGAGACACCGACAGTTCTGTCAACACGAAAACAAGCCGATGAAACAATGGCTTATCGGAGGAGAAGCACAGCAGAATATCTCCTGAACAGACTCCTCTCAGATGACGAACCCAAACAAGAGGAGCGACACCTAAGATACAGGATGAGGCATCCATACGTCAAAGACAGTGTAACCATACCATTCTCACAAGAAGAACTCGCGATGGCAATCAGCAGGCTTAAAAACCGAAAAGCAACTGGCCCAGACAGAAACGTTAAAACAAACAGTACCATAAGCCACACCTTTTCTTACAAACATGTTCAAAGAGGCACTACCAACAGGCAGAATTCCAAACCTCTGCAAAAATGCTAATGTAGCAATGAGAGAGGACAAGTTACTCTCTCACACTCTCTCACCTAATTTTTCGCATACAGAAAATTATTAAAGATTTCATTATAACCTGACACACCTTGAGCAAGACTCTAGAAAGTTAACAGCCTGAGCAGATGTTGATGGAGCCTGGTAGGGCGCTAAAAGTATGAGATATTTTTATGATTCTTAGCTCATAGAAACAGCTTGTTGGAAGTTGAAAGCAATTGGCGTCGAGCCCATCCCTTAGTAAATCTTGCCGGACAGGTCCACAGCCACACAAGGCAGACAGGGCAGTGCCTCATCCAGACAGGTCTCCAGCAGACCAGCAGAACAGTGCTGTGCTACCTGCTGTGGTGCCAGCTGAGGCCTGGGCTGGGGCGATGGTCTGTGGAGTCGTAAACCAGGCATTGTGTGCAGAGCCATGCATAATAAAAATTCCCTGCTGCTACCTGTGGTGGCCGATCAGGAACCCTGTTTGGCCTCTGACTTCCCACATATAGGTTAGGAACTCTCAGACAGCCCTCGAGATGTCCACCTTGGTAGCTGTGAAGTCAGTGCAGATTGCTAACCAAAGGGATCCGGGTTCGATTCATGGCTGGGTCAGTGACTTTTCTCTGCTTGGAGACTGGGTGTTCTGTTGTCCTTATGTTCGTATAGTCACAATTGACATTCCACTCTTGAGGTGGCAGTATGGGCACGTCCTGAAAGCCAATAAACTGAAAAAAAAACCCTTGAAAGCAAACAATGTCACGTGCTCGCTTACAAATCTGTGATCTTTCTCAAACGATTGTAAAGATAGTATATCGGGAAGAAATTTGGTTCTCTCACATCTTATAGCTTCATTTATCCAGTTCATGATAAGCTGTCTGTCATTTCGTTAACGATCATACCTACTGTGATATATCGATACTAGGTAAACTACTGTAAGGAATTCTTGAAGTTCGCCGTGAAAAGTATGGATCGCTCGAATTTTCGTTTGTTGCATGTTAGGCCATATGTTGTTGCATATGAAATGAATCTAACATATTAAATTATTCTTTAAACTTGGAGGGATATTGTTGTCTATCACTAATCTCCAGAAAATGGGTTGTATGTAAAGCGCTTGGTCCCAAACTTGCATGGCACTGAAAAAACCAGAATGAAATATTCAAGATTCCTCGCATCTCATACACAGTTTCGAACCTAGAAACAAGATTTTGGCAAATGATAATGCGCAAAGAGGAGAGTTTTTCGCCTTGTGATAAACTTCCATAACTAGCGAAACTTCCATAACTAGCTTGATATTAAAGAAACTACAGATTTTTCGTTGAAATAGCCTAATATTTAAGCACCACCGACAGCTGATGAAACGAGAATTGCAGTGAATTTGGAACAAAATATGTGACGAAATTGCGGTTTATTTTTATGTCAAGAATGAGCACTTTCACAAATCATAGTCGTGTCTTTCCCTCAGTCGTTAGTTTAATAACCCCTATCCCTACACAGAATGAAGGACTGCCCTTTTTCACCACAAACATGTTCTAGTTCATCAAAGACATTCGTAATCTGTTTACACCTTGATGAGTAAGTGATATGCTGCTGCAAGTTTAAATGTTTTCGTATTTCTCAGATCACTGCGATACAGCACATTAAAATCTGCTTCTTTCGCCAAAAAACAACTTACAGCGCAAGAACTCTCAGCCAACGCCAGTTAATGCACGAAAGCAAACAAAGTCACCGGCCTGCTGCCCGATCTGTAACATTTCTCAAACTATTGTGAAGAAACTATTCGATTAAAAAAATTGATTCTCAAACAGGTTGTAGCTTCATTTGTCAGCTTCATGAAGAATTGCCAATCATTACGTTAATGGCCATAGATAGTGTGGTATTCCGATAGTAGGAAAACTGCTGTAAGAAATTCTAAAAGTTCGCAGTGAAAAATAGGGGTCGTTACGAGTTTTGGTTTGTTGCATGTTAGGTCATATGTTGCTGCATGTGAAATGTAGCTAACATATTGAACTATTCTTTAGACTTTGGAAGGGGTTTCTTTCAACTAAATGAAGATTAGGGACCCTAGGCCGGTCAGCCAAATGTCGGGAGGTTTTAACAAGAATGCTTTTACTTGTTCACTTTGCCTACTGGATCGGGTCGTTGGCTCTGGCTGAAGGCCTGTTATGAGACCCAACCTGTTAGTTAAAACTGCCCCTTCACTAATTTTGATTAATTTTAATAATTAAATAGTGTTCAGGGAACTGATCACTACTAAACAAACAAGGATAGCATTGAACACATTTGAACAACAATCTTCCTAACATCAAACTGAACAATGACATACATTTATAAGTGATAAAATTAAGCTAGTAATGGCAATGGCCCTTAAATTCCAAATCTAACTCTTAAGGTCGGATAACGTATCTGTACTTGTTATTTTCTACTCTCTCCCCTTGTCAGACGGCGTAAAATACGTCAGACAAACCTACTGCAATTAACAAATTCTGAATAAGAGCGTGGCTGGAAAACTGAGCTCTGGCAATCACAGGTGTGCGTAATACGGGATTAAATGCCGAAACTGAGCATCACATTACCAAATGCAGCGTCGTGGACAGGTCAGCAAGCTGCCGATGGCGTCTGCGTCGTCGAGGAGCCTCAATTGCAACAAAATGAGTTTATTTTCGCGAACAGGCTTCCTGTTCGTAAACTCCTATTCAAAAGCTAATTCTGCCTTCTTTCCAATCGTCTCACACTCGTTAAGACGGGACTCACCAGCCCAAAGGCGGAATCCAGTAACGTCTTTAATAAAGCGTGGCTCAAGGAAATTGCTCTGCTCCTGTCTGCTTTCTGTGAGACAGTATTCCCAACCGTAATTAGCGGAATCAGTCTGTCTCTAACAGTAAAACATGACAGTACCCCTAACTGAATACTAGTTTCAGTTGCAGCTGCAGACTTATTCAAAGTTATGCACTGCACACTGAAAAGAATTTACTCTCCTACAGCAGAGCCGAAAGTACGACGTCCGCTCGCTACAGGAGCTAAGACGCTTCTCCCCGATAACAGCTCCAAAAGCTTCCCTCTGCAAAACTCAGCACTCCAACGCTATTTTTCGAGCTGGCCAATCCCGTGGCTCTAGACCAGCACAGTTCGCTCCCCCTATTATTTCCTGGCTTCTTCCAGCCAATTAAAACATTCTGCGCCTTACTGCACCTAGAATGTTCTGGAACAAACTGAAACTCTGTTCAAAATTGAACCCACCAATCGTGTCTCCGTGTTCGCCCTCGCGCGGGAAAAGGTCATTGCACTAGCTTAACCGCGTTTCTTAGAAAGCCCCAGAAAACGTTAAGATTCGCCAGCTCATCTCGATATAGTGGCGTCGGCGTAACGCCCAGCGCCAACGAGGCGCCGTCCCTCGAAGGCCTGCCTGTGTTGTCCGCGCAATGGGTGCTTACCTGCTCCGGCGGTGCATCTCTCCCAGTGGGACGCTTTCGCATGCAGACTCGTAATAGTCGGTTGCAAACTTCCGCACACCTCTGCGCTGCCTTTGACCAGTGCCGCTCTTCCGCTCCAGCCAAACTCCGTGAAAATATCACCTGAACCCCGACTTCATGTAACATGCGAATTTCTTAAAGTTAATACGCATCTTCTGCCGTCTGATACTCCCTATATTAATTTCAATAGGCTGAGTGCCTGATAAATAACATAATAAGCGATATCTAACCCGTCTTTGCAACAATTATTATATTACAGTAAGGTGCAAAATACTGCTACCTTACAACTTGAAGGATATTGCTATCTATCACCAATCTTGGCAAAATGGATTGTATGTAAAGTGCTTCACACTAAACATGAGCGGCAGTGAAATAGCCAGAATGAAATATTCATAAACTTACTAATATCTCATATACTGTTTGAGATATCATAGTAAGTTTTTGGCAGTGTTAATACGCGAAGGGGATAGCATTTTGCCATCTGATTAATATTCAAATTTCCATGTGCAGCATGATACTCAGGCAACTGCAGATTTTTCCAAAGAAATGATGTAATTTTTAAGGGCTATCAACTGCTGGTGAAAAGAGAATTGCTTGCAGTTTTCTTTCATACAGAGAACAGGTATTTTCATAAACTATTGACTCGTCTTTCCCTCATTTGTTGGTTTAATAATATACTGTTGTGGTATTCTGCTGCAATTTCAACTGCATTAAGATGTTAGTGAGATCAATGTTCGTAAACAGTGCGGTGTTTTGACAAAGGAGGCACATTTTCACTTAATAAGAAGAGAATTTCTACTCAAAACTCATTACTAGTAATGGTGCTCAAAAGAAAAATGAAGGGAGTGAAAAGTTCAAGGGGAAAAAATCACTATTTATGTAGAAATTTTGGCGGAATCCCATGCCAGAGCATATTTTAAACAATGAACTGTATGGATTGGAATTTGACAAAGGATTTTATTTCTGAATCTCAGTTATCTAAGAAATATGAAAACAATGAATACACAACAACCCGTCTTTTACTTCTTACCTCTATATAGAGTGAAGGATTCTACTTTTCTGCCACAAACATTTTTTAGTTCATCAAAGATATTGATAATATGTTTACACATTGACGGTTAGTTGGCAGGATTCTACAAATTTAAATGCTTTCATATTTATGAGATAATTGAGATGAAGAAAAAACATCCTTTGCCCAGTTTCAGTTCAGATCACTCTTTATTTAAAATACACACTGGTACAGGATTACGTTGGAATTTTTATCTCAACTAGGGATTTATTTCACCAGACGTCTTATTCCCCTATCTTTTTTCAGAGAAACGTTATCAGTGACGAATTTGGTGTAATACTAAATTCTCTTCTGGCCTTGTTAAAATCTGCTTCTTTTGCCAAAACACAGCAAAGTTTATAAATATTCATCTCACTAATATTCTAATGCAGTTGAAATTGCGACAGAGTCATGAAACAGTGTACTATTGAAATAGCATCTGAAGGAAAGAAAATAAACTGTAGTTTGTTCACGTATATTGTCCCTAACAAAAGCAATTCTCGTTTCACCAGCTAACGATGACCCTTAAGAACTACATTATTTTACTTAAGAAATCTGCAGTAGTTGTAGTTGAATATCGTGCTAGATATGGAAGTTTCTCGTGTTAATCATATGGTAAAATACTCTCCTCTATGTGTACTGTCTTGTCAAAATCTTGTTTCTATGTCTCACACCGTTTACGTGTTAAGCGAAATGTTACAAACATTTCATTCTAGCTCTTTAGCTGGTGTGCAAGTTCAGCACAAAGTGCTTTAGTGCAACCCATTTCTCGGGATTGATGACAGATAGCAATTTCCTTCGAAGTATAAAAAATAATTCAGCATTTTAATTAAATTTCATTCGCAGTAACGTATGATCGAAGATGCAACAAATATAAATTCATAGTGAACCCTATTTTTCAAAGCAAAATGTGAGACAGGCTTTAAGCCCATTTCACACGGAGTATGTTTCGCCATTAGTCTGCCAGATGTCGCGTATGTCTGTCGTCCAGCAGGGAGCGATGACAACTATCTCGCATACTGAACTTCTCCTACGATGTGTGATTCCACTATGAAGCCAGGAGGCCCAGTTGATAGGGTGACGGGCAGACTTTCCCATTCTATTGTAAAGAAACTATTCACTAAAAAAATTTGATTGTTGCACATCTCATAGCTTAATTCGTCACAATCATGATGTACTGCCCATCATTTCGTTAATGGTCAATGATCGCTACTTCGGTTGAAATTTTGGCAGAATCATATATCTCAGTGTATTTTTAATAATGAATAAAACTGCGCCGGACTGAGACTCGAACTCGGGGACCTTTGCTTTTCGCGGGCAAGTGTTCTACTGGCTAATATAGCCAAGTAAGACTCACGACCCGTCCTCACAGCTTCAGTTCTGCCAGTACCTCGTCTCCTGCCTTCCAAACTTGTGCCCGCGAAAGGCAAAGGTCCCGAGTTCGAGTGTCGGTCCTGCACACAGTTTTAATCTTCCAGGAAGTTTCATATCAGCGCACACTTCGCTGCAGAGTGAAGGTTTCATTATGGAAACATGTCCCAGGCTGTGGCTAAGCCATGTCTCCGCAATATCCTTTCTTCAGGCAGTGCTAGTTCTGCAAAGTTTGTAGAAGGGCTTTTCTATAGTTTGGAAGGTAGGAGACGAGGTATTGGCGGACCTGAAGCTGTGAGGATGGGTCCTGGGTCGTGCTTGGATAGCTCAGTCGGTAGAGCACTTGCCCGCGAAAGGCAAAGCTCCCGAGTTCCAGTCACGGTCCGGCACACAGTTTTAATCTGATAGGAAGTTTCATACCAGCGCACACTCAACAACAGCTTGACGGGGACGCTGCTACAGATCGTCGCGCCGCGAGATCTTCGTCCACTGGTCGCCGTGGGCCACATAGCTCCGTCTCTTGCCCACATTCGAGATTTCCTGGTCGAACTCAGCTACATGGGCGAGGATCTACCGGCGACGTGGGCGCCGAGCTCGAGAAGATTACTATCGCATCTATTAGGCACGACAAACCTGTAACAACGTCGAACGACAACACCCAGCCATTCGCTGAACCAAGGTGTGGGGAGCCATCCACATCCCATGCCTGCCCACGTACGCTCGTTCCTTGTGGTATGCGGTGGTGAACGGCAAATTAGTCACACGCCAGCGCCTCCATTCCATCCATCTCACTGACGACCCTGTGTGTCTACACTCCGCAGTCGTCGATTCGGACGCGCCCCGCTTGACATGTGCTGTGACAGGCAGCTGCTGGGATCTTGTACAACGTATGCGCGCGCTCCTGTTGCGACGACAGCCAGATTCTATCATGCCAGACGAATTCCTACATCCAGATACCGTTTACTTTCCCACTACCAGAACGAACGCCGTCAACGGGCAAGGACATGACGCTGTACATTTTGCAAGCCGCGCCCGAAAGCCTCTGGGCTTGTTGATCCCCCTGACGACAACTCATGAGGCGTTCAGCCACCATGCATTGTACTGCACACGACTATCGAATTATTTAGGCGCATTATTCGAGGATCCTCCTGCCCATTGGGGCGTTCCGAGTACTCGAAGTTGCCTTGAAAATGATTCACGGCACACGATTGATCCTCTGGGAAAACGGTTTAGTGGGAGTCCCCCTTGCATTCATTGCGCGAAGACGACTCTGAAGCCGGCCAGGGTAGGCGCTACAGTCTGGAACCGCGGGGCCACTACGGTCGCAGGTTCGAATCCTGCCTCGGGCGTGGATGTGTGTGATGTCCTTAGGTTAGTTAGGTTTAAGTAGTTCTAAGTTCTAGGGGACTGATGACCTCAGAAGTTAAGTCCCATAGTGCTCAGAGCCATTTTGAACGACTCTGAAGCTTCTGGTGGCGGTTGTTGGATACAGTTGGAAAAAATACAACAATAAATAAATACATGAAAAAAGAAGATTATATATGTATTTATACTCATAAATAAATGAATTTGATCCAATAAAGCTCTCTTGATCATGTCAAACCCCTTTCCTTCCTTGGCTATGGGAGGACGGGAATGGGACATTGAGGCCAGGTCTCGGAAGGCGCCCCTGCCCTCTTTGTCCCCAACCCTTCTCTCAGGTCATTGACAGAATAAAAAACGGCAGAGCACTCGCCCAGGAAGGCAAACCTCCCGAGTTCGAGTCTCGGCCAGCACATATTTTTAATCTGCCAGGAAGTTTCATACCAGCGCACACTCCGCTTCAGAGTGAAAGTTTCATTCTGATGAGCGATATGGATCAAAACTGGCCAAAGGGTTCCATTTCTATAGTTCAGCTACCTAAGAAATACGAAAACATATGATGACGGTGTAACAAGCTGAATGGCAGTTCATAACGAACTATTGGACTAATATTATTGTGGGAGATTTCTGTCCTGTTTTTAGGCTTAAAAATGTATTACCTACTAAAAATCACAAGTCTATTTGCGCTACAGTGCTTCTATTGTTAATCAACGAATGAGTCTTCAAAATTCGGGTAACTGTATTACAAATTATCTTGCTGCGGCACCGCCTGCGCGTGGTCATCTTGTGTGGAAGGAAAAGGGGGTGTTACATACTGAATCCAGCCACAGATCCGGTACGGTAAGTATTGAGAAACAATAAAACTGCAGGTGAAGAAAGATGTACTTTATTTATTGTGTTTGTAAAAATTCGAAAGGCGGCCACTGGAAGTGGCTGACATCGTCAGACGGTGCAGGGCTGTCTGCAGAGGGAGAGCTGGTCAGAGGACGGGCGGCGTGGTGTCCGCGTCCTCGAAGTCCTGCAGCGGCACCTCCTTGCTCTGATAGATCTGCCCCAGCACCGACACCGACGCCTTGGCCGTCCTCGGCCGCTCCGGGTCGTCGAAGTCCACGTTGTACAGGCCGAACTTCCTCCTGCCGGAACCGAAACCAACTGTGTTTCAGGTATGCTGGGTATTAATGTGGTGCGGTGCCAGGAAAAACAGGACGTCCACTCAGGCCAGTAGGTGGTTAAAAAACAAAATCAAATTGGAGTAGTGGAGGGGAACAAACAGTCGACACAACACGGTATACAAGCAGGATAACCCCGAGGCAACTTCCTGGGGCCCCTCTTGTTTAACCTGTACACCAATGACTTCTCGGCTACACAAAATACGACAGTAGACATCTATGCGGATGGCACGGCCATCCTAACCCTAGACTGGAAACCGTAAAACATTAATTCACGATTGCAGACAGCACTCAGAACTGCCGAGCCTCGGTTGGAACAGTGGCGTGTTAAAATGGTTCAAATGGCTCTGAGCACTATGGGACTTAACATCTGAGGTCATCAGTCCCTTAGACTTAGAACTACTTAAACCTAACTAACCTAAGGACATCACACACATCCATGACCTAGGCAGGATTCGAACCTGCGACCTTAGCAGCCGCGTGGTTCCGGACTGAAGCGCCTAGAACCTCTCGACCACAGCGGAAGGAGGCGTGTTAAAGTAAACGTCGACAAGTGCGAGGCTGTTCTGTTCACACGCAAACCGAAACACCTGCACAAACATCAAAACTGCAGACAAATAACACTACACACACACCCAAATACGTTTCTGTAAGAAAGTCAGATACCTCAGTATCTGGCTTGACCAGCGATTTACACGGGTGGACCACACTGAATACGTAACCATCTGAGCAAACGCGTGACTCAAACAGTTTTACCCCATGCTCAACAGGCAAATCACACTAAATAGGAGGGTTCCAGGTCCTTGTACTCCACATTAATTAGAACGTTGATGATGTATTGTAATATGATACCCTCCTCTGACATTACCTTTCTTTATAGAAATAGTCGATTCCAGGGACATTTTCGAATCTTGTATAGGTGAACATTATCTCGGCTGTTTCACTGAAAGAATTCCGTATGATTTTGTATACGATGTGTTGTATTTCAGGCTAAAATGTATAAAAAGAAATTAATTTGTTAAAATCGAAATTTACTAACTGCTTAAATGGCTGAAATTACTCTTCTTTTAGAAATATTTGAAATTACGAAATACCTGGCATACTTAAAATTCCTGTTATTAATTGAACAATCTAGCGCTAATTATTAAATTTATTTCTGGATTCATTTACAAAATAATGGTATAGCTTGGTGATGATTCTTCTTTTGTGAAGAAAGATTGTGAACTCTTTTGTTTTGTAAACTCTTTGGAATGTGTTAGTGCCGCAGAAAGAGTTAGTAATAGTGGGCATGCCTCTGATGGAAACGGACGTACTTTTAATTTTGGCAATAGTAATGTAATTTCTGGTTTTATGAAAATGGAGATTGTGAAGTCAGTGTGATGTGGAAGAATGGGATAAAATAAAAAAGAGTCATTGAAACAGAAAGTATTTCAATAGTTATTATGTCAACTGGAACCCACAAAGTCACAATTGCAGCCCCAAGAATCTACCGCTAAACGTACTGCAGCCAACAACGAGAAAATGAAGATAATTAAAACTTTTTGTGTATCTTATGCCTCTCGAAACTTTTGAAACTAATGAAGAGACTGAAAATTTACTGGTGATGTGAGAGAGGTTAAGATTACAGTATGCAGTTCCAGTTTGGGGATACGCAGCTCCAACACGGCTGCGCCGCCTGCAGATCATACAGAACGAAGTGCTACGCATCGTAAGCAACGGTCCACGATACACACGCACCGCGGACCTTCCAGAGAATACCACGTTAAGACTCTCACGGAGGTATGTAAAAAAATTGCCACACGGTTGTACAAGAAAACGAGACACTCGAACAATCCTTTCATCTTAGCCTGGCTAACTACGATCACAGTCGTAGGTGGAAACACAATCGTTCAAAACACTACTACCTAGGGACAATTAACCATCTGTAGATAACGTGACAAATACTGGTGAATCCCTGCAGCACAGCAAAATTAACTGGCACTGACAGGTGTAAACTAACCGACCAACCGGCAACGCAAGGAAGTCGTATTTCACACAAACCCTAGCAAATCCCTTACGCAGTGATTGATTAATAACCAATCGACCACTTAGACGACAATTTTTGCTTTATATAGGTACCTGCAAAATACTAACACGAATCTTTACAGACGAATGGAAAAACTAGTAGAAGCCAACCTCGGGGAAGATCAGTTTGGATTCCGTAGAAACACTGGAACACGTGAGGCAATACTGACCTTACGACTTATCTTAGAAGAAAGATTAAGGAAAGGCAAACCTACGTTTCTAGCATTTGTAGACTTAGAGAAAGCTTTTGACAATGTTGACTGGAATACTCTCTTTCAAATTCTAAAGGTGGCAGGGGTAAAATACAGGGAGCGAAAGGCTATTTACAATTTGTACAGAAACCAGATGGCAGTTATAAGAGTCGAGAGACATGAAAGGGAAGCAGTGGTTGGGAAGGGAGTAAGACAGGGTTGTAGCCTCTCCCCGATGTTGTTCAATCTGTATATTGAGCAAGCAGTAAAGGAAACAAAAGAAAAATTCGGAGTAGGTATTAAAATCCATGGAGAAGAAATAAAAACTTTGAGGTTCGCTGATGACATTGTAATTCTGTCAGAGACAGCAAAGGACTTGGAAGAGCAGTTGAATGGAATGGACAGTGTCTTGAAAGGAGGATATAAGATGAACATCAACAAAAGCAAAACAAGGATAATGGAATGTAGTCTAATTAAGTCGGGTGATGCTGAGGGAATTAGATTAGGAAATGAGGCACTTAAAGTAGTAAAAGAGTTTTGCTATTTGGGGAGCAAAATAACTGATGATGGTCGAAGTAGAGAGGATATAAAATGTAGGCTGGCAATGGCAAGGAAAGCGTTTCTGAAGAAGAGAAATTTGTTAACATCCTGTATTGATTTAAGTGTCAGGAAGTCATTTCTGAAAGTATTCGTATGGAGTGTAGCCATGTATGGAAGTGAATCATGGACGATAAATAGTTTGGACAAGAAGAGGATAGAAGCTTTCGAAATGTGGTGCTACAGAAGAATGCTGAAGATTAGATGGGTAGATCACATAACTAATGAGGAAGTTTTGAATAGGATTGGGGAGAAGAGAAGTTTGTGGCACAACTTGACCAGAAGAAGGGATCGGTTGGTAGGACATGTTCTGAGGCATCAAGGGATCACCAATTTAGTATTGGAGGGCAGCGTGGAGGGTAAAAATCGTAGAGGGAGACCAAGAGATGAATACACTAAGCAGATTCAGAAGGATGTAGGTTGCAGTAGGTACTGGGAGATGAAAAAGCTTGCACAGGATAGAGTAGCATGGAGAGCTGCATCAAACCAGTCTCAGGACTGAAGACCACAACAATAACAACAGGTACAGACGCTGGAGCTGGCCTAGGAGATTTCGCAGGTGCGCAGCCCAGCAGTACCCCTCCTCGGAAGGACTGACATTCTTTATGACGACCTAAGCTATGACAAGGGTACCGATCATTGCACGATACCCAAAAATAACAACCACCCTACCATTGCATGACCAGTCGTAGATAGCAAGAAACTGCTACTGCTCTTACTACTCGATCAAACTATCGTAGAGGTGTTTTCCTTTGGCGCTTGCTTTCGCACATTTTTTCCTCTGTCCTTTAAACCGCTACTCTTCGTTCGCTTTTCGTCCATTATCTATCTCCTCGATGCGACCGTGTTATTGGGTAATCTTACCAAGACACATGGATAACATCACGGCTCCACACCCCGTGAAGTCCTCGATTAGTAACTAACAAACACAGAGGTGACAGTAGATGTTTTGAGATCGTCACCACGTCGATGTGGGCATGGAGGGGCTCCACCCTTTATAAAAAATAGATACGGAGGAGTTGGTCTAATAGTGAACAAGGAAGTGGGAATGCGTCTTCGCTACTATGAACTTCATAGGTAACGCATTATGGTAACCAAAATAGCAACGAAGCCAACACCCACCACAACACTACAAGTTTATATGCTCACCACCTCCACAGATGACGACATAATTGGAAAAGTGTATCTATAATTATTATAAAAACGTATGTATGTATCTATCTCCACATCATCTTCTAAACCACTGGCTCAATTTCAACCAAACTTGGTACACATATCACTTATTGTCTGCAAAGACCAAAGGGTGTGGATTAAAAAGAAGCATAACTTATGACTCGCAAGTAGCCAGATTACATTCATCCAATACTTGAGAATTAGAGCACTTAGTGACTTGTGACCATCTTTACACATAATTTCAAACCTTTACGAGACTTTTTCTTGCTGACAGTCCCCAGAAAATGATGAAAGGAAAATAGTTTCTCCCTTACTTCACTTTCCCTGTTCATGCAGTGAAACTGTAGCATCGTGCGTGACGTTTTAATTTAGTACTTCTTTACTACTATTTCTGTTCGCACCACATTTTAAAGATAGTATCCACATATACCAATAGCTGTACCAGCAAAATTATTTTAGTCTATGACACATAGTTCAGGAGACAGGACGTCATAAACATTGAGCTGCGTGAAATCGAAACTGCAGGGCGAAATTAGCTAGAGATACAGGTGGAATGTGTAAACAGATATGTGTGAAATATGTTAAATATACATGAAATATATATGTGACAAGTGCGTGTGCAGACAAAGCCCCTGAACAGATTCCAAGAAAAACTAGGTTCACATATTACTTAGTATGTGGAAATACACTACTGGCCATTAAAATTGCTTCACCAAGAAGAAATGCAGATGATAAACGGGTATTCATTGGACAAATAGATTATACTAGATCTGACATGTGATTACATTTCCACGCAATTTGGGTGCACAGATCACGAGAAATCAGTACCCAGAACAACCACCTCTGGCCGTAATAACGGCCTTGATGCGCCTGGGCATTGAGTCAAACAGAGCTTGGATGGCGTGTACAGGTACAGCTGCTCATGCAGCTTCAACACGATACCACAGTTCATCAAGAGTAGTGACTGGCGTATTGTGACGACCCAGTTGGTCGGCCACCATTGACCAGATGTTTTCAATTGGTGAGAGATCTGGAGAATGTGCTTGCCAGGGCAGCAGTCGAACATTTTCTGTATCCAGAAAGGCCCGTACAGGACCTGCAACATGCGGTTGTGCAATATCCTGCTGAAATGTAGGGTTTCGCAGGGATCGAATGAAGGGGAGAGCCACGGGTCGTAACACATCTGAAATGTAACGTCCACTGTTCAAAGTGCCGTCAATGCGAACAAGAGGTGACCAAGACGTGTAACCAATGGCACCCCATACCATCACGCCGGGTGATATCCCGGTATGCCGATGACGAATACACGCTTCCAATGTGCGTTCACCGCTATGTCGCCAAACACGGATACGACCATCACGATGCTGTAAACAGAACCTGGATTCATCCGAAAAAATGACGTTTTGCCATTCGTGCACCCAGGTTCGTCGTTGAGTAAACCATCGCAGGCGCTCCTGTCTGTGATGCAGCGTCAAGGGTAACCGCAGCTGTGGTCTCCGAGCTGATAGTCCATGCTGTTGCAAACGTCGCCGAACTGTTCGTACAAATGGTTGTTGTCTTACAAACGTTCCGATCTGTTGACTCAGGGATCGAGACGTGGCTGCACGATCCGTTACAGCCTTGCGGATAAGATGACTCTCATCTCGACTGCTAGTGATACGAGGCCGTTGGGATCCAGCACGGCGTTCCGTATTACCCTCCAGAACCCACCGATTCCATAGTCTGCTAACAGTCATTGGATCTCGACCAACGCGAGCTTGCTGTCGCGATGCGATAAACTGCAATCGCGATAGGCTACAATCCGACCTTTACCAAAGTGGGAAACGTGGTGGTACGCTTTTCTTCTCCTTACACGAGGCATCAAAACAACGTTTCACCAGGCAACGCCGGTCAACTACCGTTTGTGTATGAGAAATCGGTTGGAAACTTCCTCACGTCAGCACGTTGTAGGTGTCGCCACCGGCGCCAACCTTGTGTGAATGCTCTGAAAAGCTAATCATTTGCATATCACAGCATCTTCTTCCAGTCGGTTAAATTTCGCGTGTGTAGCACGTCATCTTCGTGATGTAGCAATTTTAACGGCCAGTAGTGTAAATACTGTGGGAATAATAATCAGACACCTCAGTGTGCACATGATAATGTGAAGAGAGAAGTTGTAGAAGGAGTCGTACAGAAAGAGAGGGGGCAGTAGGAGATGTACACAGATCTGGGGGTGAGGTGGGGAGGAAATGCTCAGAGGGAGGGGGAAGGAGGAGAAGGACTAATAGAAGATTGGAATAAATATATACCTAGGTCACGCTGGGTGCTCGGCTAGTGATAAAAGAAATTACTCAGATTGTTAAAGAAGAGGAAAAAGTAATTGTGCTGTGGGACTTGATTTCGAGAGTAGGGAAGGGAAGAAGGAAATGGAGAAGAACAAGGCCTGAGAGAAAGGAACGAAAGGGGAAGCCGCCTGATAGGATATGGCACACAACATAATTTAAACATGTCTAACATGTGGTTTAAGAATCACGAAAGAAGGTTATACACTTGGAAACGACATGGGTAAATCAGAAAGAAAGAAATAGGCTTAGAAATCAGATTTTGGACTGTAAAACATTTCCAGGGGCAGGCACGAATTATTTCCATAACTTATTTGTTGTCCATTGCAGTTTAAAACTAAAGAAACTGCAGAAACGTAGGAAATTTAAGAGATAGGACCTAGGTAAATGAAGGAACCAAAGGTGGTTGAGAGTTTCAAAGGGAGCATTAGGTAACGTTTGAGTCAATCAGAGGAAAGAAATCCACTAGAAGATGAGTGGGTAGCTTTGAGAGCAGCAGAGAATCAAATAGTCAAAAAGACAACGCCTCGAGAAGTAATCGGTTCACACACAGAGGATATTGTATTTGAACGAGGAAAGGAGAAAATAAAGTTAGCAAATGAAACAGGCAGAAAGGGATTACTCCTCCGTGTGAACAGGTCTCGGAAGACCCATCGGTAGCGAACGACCACCAAATCATCCTCGGCCGAGAGGCATCTTTGGATGAAGATACGGAGGGGCACGTGGTCAGCACACTGCTCTCTCGGCTGTCGTCAGTCTTCGTGACGTGAGCCGGTACTTCTCAGTCAAGTAGCTCCTCAGTTGGTCTCACAAGGGTTGAGTGCACCCCGCTTGTCAACAGCGCTAGGCAGACCCGGAGGTCACCCATCCAAATGTTAACCAAGTCCGAGAGTGCCTAACTTCGGTGACAGTACGGCAACCGGAGTTATCTCTGCGGCAAGGCCGTTGGCCGAAAGGGAATACAGATGTCCAAAAATAACATTGACAGTAAACGCGAAACAGCTAAGCTTGAATGGCTAGAGGACAAATGCAAGGCCGCGGAAGAATGCGTGGCTAGGGGAAAGATAGGTGTCTCCAATTGGGAAATTGAAGAAACCATTGGAGAAAAGGAAAGCAGCTGAATGAATTCAGCAACTCTGATGACATACCAGTACTAAACAAAGAAGGGAAGGCTGAAAGGTGGAAGGAATATACAAAACGGCTATTCAAGGGAAACAAGCCTGAAGGCAATATTATAGCAAGGGAAGAGGAAGCAGATGAAGATGAGAGGAGGAAGATGTGATATCGCAAGAAGAATTTGAGGTCCCTGGAGTAGACGATATTCTCTCAGAATTATTGAGATCTTTGAGAGACCCAGCTGGGATAAAAGTGTTTCACCTGGTGTGTTAGATATAGCCCGCATCTCGTGGTCGTGCGGTAGCGTTCTCGCTTCCCACGCCCTGGTTCCCGGGTTCGATTCCCGGCGGGGTCAGGGATTTTCTCTGCCTCGTGATGGCTGGGTGTTGTGTGCTGTCCTTAGGTTAGTTTGGTTTAAGTAGTTCTAAGTTCTAGGGGACTGATGACCATAGATGTTAAGTCCCATAGTGCTCAGAGACATTTGAACCATTTTTTGTTAGATATATTGTGAGACAAGCGAAATACCTTCACATTTCTAGAATTATGTAATATTTCTAACTGCAAAGTAGGCAGGTCCTGACAGTTGTGAATATTACCGAACTATCAGTTTAATAAGTTATAGCTGGAAAATACTGACACCAATCATTTACGGAAGACTGGAAAAGTGGCAGAAGCCGATCCCAGGGTCCGGGGAATCGTAGGAAGACGCGAGGCAATATTAATTCTACGGCTTATCTTAGAAGATAGGTTGAAGAACGGCAAACTTACTTTTATGGCATTTGTAGATTTAGAGAAAACTTTAGACACTACTGAGTTGAATACATTCTTTCAAATTCTTTAGGTATGAGGATAAAACGCAGGGAGCAAAATAACGTCTTCAACTTGTACAGAAATCGGACAGTAGTTATGGGCATCGAAGGGAAGCGGTAGTTGAGCAGTGTGTGAAAGAGAATTTTAACGTCTAACCGACGTTACTCAGTCTGTACGATGAGCAAGAAGTAAAGAAAATAAAGGAGATATTTGGAAAGAGAAGTGAAGTTGTGGGAGAAGAAACAAAAGGCCTGCTGAAACATTGTAATTCTGTCAGAGCCATCAAAAGGCTTATGAGAACAGCTGAAGGGGTGGATAGCGTCTTACAATGAATTAATGTGTAGGGTCTTCAGAAATTAAGTTAGACATGTCACCCCACGTTAAAGCCGTTGCGCAACAAGAGGGACGCATTATCAGAACAGAGTACATGTTCCCAGTTTCCTGCAGACTCAGATCTGCTGTGCTACGGATAACAAGTGCATCACAGTGTGGGATTGAAATGGCACAGCAGGCAACGTAGGGTTGGAGTAATCAGGACAACACTGTTCTCATGGATTCATCACGAAAATGCTATGTCACATCTAGCCATAATGAACTGGTGCCGGCAATAAGACAGAGGGCATACAGACGTGGATGGTGCAGATCGGGAAGTCCAGAACTTGCACCATTTGATATTCATGTTTTCAGTTAGCTTAGAGAACATCTGGGAGATCAGCGGCTCCCTAATGGCTCCATGAACAAGGAGCGGTTTACTGTCGTCGAGAAACTAAACGATTGGTTGATCTGACCTTTTTTTACAGAGACTTCGTAACTATGCTGAAAAATAGTGTCTATTTGAAGTGTAGTGCAGCATTCAATAAAAGTTACCTGGCTTCCCAAAATAATGTGTAACTTACTTTTTGAAGTCCCCTCGTAAGATGAACATCAACAAAAGTAAACAAGAGTAATGGAATGTAATTGTAATGAATCAGACTGTTCATGTGGGTATTATATTAGGAAATGAGACTCGAAAGTAGTGGGTGAGTTTTATTATTTGGGCTCCAAAGTAATTGAGGTGGAACACGTTTAGTTAGGTGCATGCACGACAGATATACAGACGCAAAAAGAGATCCCAAATGGTTGGAATATTGGCGTGACATATGCTGCACATAAAAAGGCGACAGCTTGGAATGTACAAACTGTAGGAGGATCACGTTACTGAACACCGTATATAAAATATTCTCCTGCCTGCTTTATACCCGTGTAAAACCTTACGCAGAAAAAGCAATTGGGAGATACCAGGTAAGTTTTAGATCTGGAAAATCAACTATTGATCAAACATCCACTCTGAGGCAGATACTGAAAAAAAGGGAATACAATATAGAAACACATCATATATTTGTTGACCTTGGAACAGCATATGACGCCATAAAAAGAAATAAGCTTATTGAAGCTGTGAATGAACAAGGCATGTCGCAATATCCGTACGTCTCATAATTTTGACCTTGGGAAAGTAGTGTGTGAAATACGGATACAGGGAAATTTAACATCAAGTTTCGAAACAATCTGTGGACTGAGGCAAGGATATGCACTCTCATATGTGCTTTATCATTCAACTAGAGAAGATAATAAGGACAGCTCAGGTCAACACTACATGCACAATATACAATAGAATGGTGCAGCTTCTGGCTTATGCAGAAGGTGTGGGTATTATTGCAAGATCCGAACTAGCTGCTGAATAAACATATAGGGCGCTGGTGGTAGCAGCAACAGTAATGGGAATGAAAGTAAATATTAATAGAAGCAAATAAATGCGAATAATGCGACCAGAACTAAATCTAATATTAGAAATTGACCTGGTGCAAATAGAATCTGTTAGTGAAATTGTCTATCTGGGAGCGCTGGTAACATCATAAAATGATATTACTGTGGAAATAAAGTGGCGTATCCACTATCTAATAAATGCTGTTGTGGGCTGGCCCCACTACTCAAGTACAGAAATCTGTTCAGAAGAACAAAGTGTCAGTTGCATAAAAGTTTAATACGTCCAGTGCTAACATATGGCTCAGAAACCTGGACACTGACACAACAGTGTGACTCGAACGAAAGGTGTTACGCAAAATCTATCAGGTCACTGACGAAGGTGGAGCATGGCGTAGACGATATAATTTTGAACTTTACATGTTATGTAAGGAGTTTGAAATCATAACGTCCAAGAAAATATACAGCCTGAAATGGGTCGGCCAGATTTTACGCATGGAATGTGAAAACCCGGCAAAAATAGCACTGCTGCTGCTACCGTCAGTGCGACGAAGAAGCAGAAGGAGACAAAGACTTCGATAGTTGGATAATGTACAAGAAGGTTTTATAATTATTGGTGGCAGAGGATGGAGAGGAGTAGGAGGAGGAGGAGGAGGAGGAAAATAAGGGATGAGGGTCGAGCTAGAGAGTACAAAAAATGAAGACTGGCAATAGCAAGAAGAGCCTTTCTGAAAGACGAAATTGCAAACAACCAGTGTATGTTTAAATGTTAGGAAGTCTTTTCTGAAAGTATTTGTCTGGGGTGTATCACTGTACAGAAGTGTAACGTGGAAGATAAACAGTTCAGGTGATTAGAGAATAGAAGTTTTTTTTAAAAAATTTGATACTACAGAAGAATGCTGAAGATTAGATGGGTAGACCGAATAACTAATGAGGATATACAGTAGCGAAATGGGAAAGAAGAAATTTTATGGTACAACTTGATTAAAAGAAGTGGTCGACTGATAAGACACATCCTGAGGCATCAAGGAATTCTCCGTTTGGTAATGAAGGGTAGTGAAATAGGTAAAAATTATAGAGGGAGATCAAGGCTGGAATGCAGTAAGCAAGTGCAAATGGATGCTGGCTGCAGGAGCTAAGTAGAAATTAAGAGACTTGCACAGAATGGAACAGCTTGGAGAGCTACATCAAATCAGTCTTAGAACTGACGACAACGAAAACATTAGATAGAGAAGAACAGAAATTGATGAAGGCTTCGAAGAACCGTTAGTAGATATGGGCAGATTGCTTACATCAAAATGTAGGCAAGGATAAACGAAAGAAAGAGATATGAAATGGAGAGTAGCACAAAAAAGAACAACCATCTAAAAGTTAAAAGGTGAAAGAATGATCCGAAATACGCAACAGGATTCAGCCAAGGAGGTCCTTAAGTGCAGGATATCACGGGAAAAGTAGCCTATGACAGAAGAAATAGACTTTTGGCTAGTTGTGGTCTAGCACTGAGTCGCATGTTTTGGATGTGCTCTTTTAAAATACAGAATGGTAGTTAACTAGTAGGTGGTCAGCGAGTGCAAGTGGGAATCAGACAGTGGAAGCATTTGAATATTGGGATACAAAAAATAAATGACGAAGATAAATTACAAGTTGAGGAGGTATTACGCAAGGCAGGTCAGGAAGGTAAGGACAGGTTGGCGAGAGTGCTTTATGGAATACAAGCCTTGATAAATAAAGAACTGGAGGGATAAATTTAGCTGAAATTGTCAGGGGAGAGTATTCGTGGGTTATACAGTTGAAGACTTTGGACGTAGCAATTGTGGAATTTTAAAGGGAGAAGGGCAGGAGAAATGCAGGTTAACTTCGGAACACGCACAGTGCAGATAGAAAAGGATAAACTTGTAAGTGCTGGTACTCACGTGTATCCACTCATCCACTCTAGAGTGTCGATGAGAGCCCAGACGCTGTAGCCGATCACCGGTACATCGTCCTCGTTGATGGCTCGCAGAACGGCCGAGAGGTAACCCTGAAAATAAATTGTCGTCTGAAGCTCGGGCTAAGACTCGATCAGTAATTTATTTTTCGTGTACGGATTACAAGATGCTCACTATCCATCTAACATTTAGCGGGAATTAGGTCTAGTTATCTGCAATCAGCTCACGTCCTTCTAAGCAGAGTCCTGTTTTCGTACACACCAGCAGCTGTTGAGCGTCCTGTGGTTCTCCACGGCAGTATTTATCATTTCCTCCTTTGTAGGGGCACACTGTTAATCAGTTCATGCTTTTTCACACAGGAAACGGCAGTAGGTAATCAGACGGTGATTCTTTGTTTAGCACTACCATGTCATGGTTTTATGAGAATTATTAACTGATTTACACAGACGAGATAACCTTAAAAACTGCAAAAACTCTGCTCAACACATTTTTTCTTTAAAAAATTGAAACAAATACAAACACAGTTTCAAAAATAAACTATCTTCGATTAACATAGCGCACCAACAAGAAATAATGAATAAGAGGGAAAATTTCTAAGTTGTTGGACGTACATATCCCCAAAAATTTAGTCTGGGTATACCATGTAGTAGACTTCCTGCTTTTTCCTATATCGTGATTAAGACCTAGGTGTTTTCAGGATTTATGAAAAGATACCTCTTTGCTACACTAGGAGATGAAATTGTTACACGGATCGTTGAGCTAAAATGAGGGAAAGGGATGAACGACAACGAATACGTGTTATCAGCTTATTGGAGTAGGTACCTAGGAGTCGAAAGTTTTGAGACATCAGATTTGTACAGAAGTTAAAAGATGGATTTTTGGAGTATACCTGCAGTTGGATATAAAATTCGGGAGCGTGTGATGTTTGTTGTTGGATAAGACAGACAAGTGGGAAGGAAGCTATTAGTTGTATCCGACTGGAACAGCACATCAGTGAAGTCTGAACAGGAGAGCAGAACGCCATACACGGTCATTGGGTCTTTTAGTGTTTGGGGAAAGGAGGTGGGAAGATCGACACTTGTGGCGTTGCTGGTACAAGAGGTGGACTAGGTAGAAGGCATGACCACCATTAGGAAATTTAGGACAGAAGAAAGAGTGAAAGGAGGACTGCGGAAAGTATCGCTCAAGGTGTTTGTATATGCTTTTGGAGGGATAGGTAAGGTTGTAAAGCATAAGGTTACGATAATGTATTTGGCAGGTTGATTAAAAGAGGATCGTGGCCAAATGGGAATGTTTTTTACCTTTTCAAGGACGAGTCTGTCTCTAACAACTGGGAGGGTGTAGTCGGTTCGTTGACGCTTGATGGTGTGATAGAAATGAAGCAATGTTTCATAAAACGTGTATGTTCTGATGAACCAGAGTACTGGTGATTATGGGTTTGTTGGTGCTTAGGGAGCGGATGTCGGAGTGAAGGACCTTGCACAAGTGTCAGCTGATCTGACGTTAGGGAAGCTGGGTAAAGGGTACATTAAATTAAGTTTGATAAGCCTTTGAAGAGGAGGTGGACCTTCTTATGGGATTAACTAGTTGCTACAAAGAGACGGAAGATGAATTTGAACTGTAACGATATTTGTCGGAGTGTGCGAGGGCGTTGAAAGGATATATTATTTTGCAGGACTGTTGAGATAATTTGGTCTATGTTTTCGGCTATTGGAGAGGAGAACTGTGGTTTCTTAAGAAATGGCTTCGCTTTACGCGTGTGGGATTGCGTGGAGTTGAGTGGAGTTCGCTGCAGGTACTACAGGTGGTGGGAGAGTCCAGGTTGGGACATTCCTTATGTAGATGATGTGATCTGCAGTGAGAACAGATGGATGGATTTTTGTATTCACGGGTTTATTGGTCGTTGTAATGCAGCCTGTGGCTGGAGTCTGGGATTCAGACGGTTCCACTTCGTGACGTTGTAAGGAAAAGGCACGTTTTGGATAAGTTAGTCGCCAGGGCCAGAATGAATTTTTCACTTAGTAGCGTAGTGCGCGCTGATATGAAACTTCCTGGTAGAGCACTTGCCAGCGATAGACAAGTCCGGTACACAGTTTTAATCTACCAGGAAGTTTTATAGTCAACAGTGATTGGTCATTCCATCAGCAATAAACCGAAAACTAAGCACAAACTTTATTTGTATTGGGCATTTGCACTATCTGCTAGTGTGAGGAAGAAGTTAGGAATAAAGAAAAAAAGAGAAAAAAATGTCCATTAGTGTTTGCAGCTTGTATCGCGGTGAAAATGTAAAATGTAGCTCGAGTTCGTTCCCATAAAGGAAAATGGAAAAGAAAGCTTTAACGTAGATAACGAGGTTATTATGGACGGAGCCCAAGTTTGGACTTCACATCAATGAGGAAAGAAACTCGCTGCCTGTCGTCGAGCAGGGTGGTGAGACTCACTCTGTGGTAGTGGATGCGGCCCGTGTCGTTGAGAACGCCTGGAGGGTCAGCGAAGCCGTTCTCCGTGATGAAGATCTGGTAGCCGGGGTACTTCTCGTGCACCCAGTTGAGCAGCTTGCGCAGGCCCCACGGCACGTCCTGAAAACCGAGAGGGAGGCGTCAACATGCCGTTCCGACATCACAACAAGTGGAGCCTGTTATGCCACTCTCTCCAAAGCGTTGCAACCCCAAACATTCTCAGACTGTAATGAAATTTGAACCACAGATTATCCGCGCAACAAATACACATTCATAGGGTTACAACTCTGCATGTGCTTCTCACTTTGAGGATATGGTAAGTCGTGAAACCCACACATGCTCAAATCGGAGTCACTGAATGTCACTGCGTGGAATCTAAGAATGTCAAGACATGTTCATGGGGGAAAGGAAGATAGAGGTTGGAATGAAATGGAACAAATAACGGGCAACGCTGGGAATCAGCCCACTCTGAGATGAGACTGGCACAAGAGACGAAATCACAGTGAACCACACAAACTAGTAAGAAAGCTGATGTACTCAACAACAAAAAAGTTAATGTGTGTTACATTAGGTTGAGGTTCAGTGTTTACAAAGTGATTGTGATGTTGTACGCGATGTAACACGGCAGAAAATGGAGCCTGTGACCACGGGAGACATTGCTAGAGGTTAGAGAAAACTCGTAAAGACAACGCATACATGTCGTATTATTTCACATAAATCCGCCTGATAGTGAAAAGCGTAGTGGGAAAAAAAATTGTGACTGCAAACAGTAAAGCTGTTGTTTCAGTCGATTCAGTAACACTCACTCTAAAACCTAAACTATCATCTTCGTATTTAAAACCTGCATCTCCATCTACATACATATTCCGCAAGCCACCGTATACTGCCATGTCCCTAGTCATTTCTTTTTCTATTCTACTCGAAAATGGTGCGAGCCCTTCCAAATTAACGACGGGATAGACCAGATGTGGCTCCAATTCAAAGAAATAGTATCGGGAGCAGTTGAGAGATTTATACCAAATAAATTAACAAACGACGGAGCTGATCCTCCTTGATACCCAAACCGGGTCAGAACACTGTTGCAGAAGCAACGAAAAAAAACATGTGAAATTTAAACGGACGGAAAATATCAAAAATTGGTGATCCTTTACAGAACCTTGAAATTTTAGCGCCGACTTCAATGCGAGATGCTCATAATAGTTTCCACAATGAAACTTTGTCTCGAAGCCTGGCAGAAAATCCAAAGAGATTCTGGTCGTATGTCAAATATGCTAGCGGCAAGACACAGTCAATGCCTTCTCTGCGCAATAGCAATGGAGATACTATCGAAGACAGTGCTGCCAAAGCAGGGTTACTAAGCACAGCCTTCTGAAATTCCCTCACAAAAAAAGACGAAGTAAATATTTCAGAATTCGAATCACGAACAGCTGCCAACACGTAGAAGTAAATGTCCTTGGAGTAGTGAAGCAACGTAAATCACTGAACAAAAGCAAATCTTCCGGTCCAGATTATATACCTGTTAGGTTCCTTTCAGAGTATGCTGATACAATAACTCCATACTTAACAATCATACACCTGTTCGCTCGACAAAATAAACGTACTCAAAGACTGGAAAGTCGCACAGGTCATACCTATATTCAAGAAAGGTAGTAGGAGTAATCCACTCAATTACAGGCCCATATCATTAACGTCGATATGCCGCAGGATTTTGGAACATATATTGTGTTCGAACATTACGAATTACCTCGAAGAAAACAGCCTACTGACACACAACCAGCACGGTTTTGGAAATCATCTTTCTTGTGAAACACAACTAGTTCTTTACTCATACGAAGTAATGAGTGCCATTGACAAGGGATTCCAAATTGATCCTGTATTTCTGGATTTACGGAAGGCTTTTGACACTGTGGGACAAGCGGCCTGTAGTGAAACTGCGTGCTTGTGGAACATCGTCCCAGTTGTGTGACTGTATTCGTGATTTCCTGTCAGAGAGGTCACAGTTCGTTGTAATTGACGGAAAATCATCGAGTAAAACAGAAGTGATTGCTGGCGTTCCCCGAGGTCGTATTATAGGCCCTTTGCTGTTCCTTATCTATATAAACGATATGGGGGACAATCTAAGCAGCTGTGTCAGTTTGTTTGCAGATGACACTGTCGTTTATCGACTAGTAATGTCATCAGAAGATCAAAACAAATTGCAAAACGATTCTACATTAACTTACATTTTTATGTGTTTAGAGCAAGCTGCCATTCATCACACGAAGTAGAAATTTTATCTGTCATCATGTACCCTTCTACAGTCACTGAACGATGACAGCTTCCAACACATCACAGCAAACAGCCACAGACTGCTGCTCAGCCTGTCCGTCAGGTCATTTATGTATGTAGAGAGTAAGAGCGGTTCTATCTCGCACTCCTGGGGCACCTTTGGCGATATCCTTACCTCCGATGATCACTCACCGTCGAGGACAATGTATTGAGATCTATTAATGAAGTTTCAGAGTCACTCAGATACTCGTATTTGGGAACCTATTGCAGTGGGACACCGTGTCGAACATTTTCCGGAAATCTAGGAATATATATTCTGCTTGTTGCCATCATCCATTTTTTTTTTTTTTTTGGTCATCAGTCTACTGACTGGTTTGATGCGGCCCGCCACGAATTCCTTTCATGTGCTAACCTACGTAGCACTTGCAACCTACGTCCTCAATTATTTGCTTGACGTATTCCAATCTCTGTCTTCCTCTACAGTTTTTGTCCTCTACAGCTCCCTCTAGTACCATGGAAGTCATTCCCTCACGTCTTAGCAGATGTCCTATCATCCTGTCTCTTCTCCTTATCAGTGTTTTCCACATATTCCTTTCCTCTCCGATTCTGCGTAGAACCTCCTCATTCCTTACCTTATCAGTCCACCTAATTTTCAACATTCGTCTATAGCACCACATCTCAAATGCTTCGATTCTCTTCTGTTCCGGTTTTCCCACAGTCCATGTTTCACTACCATACAATGCTGTACTCCAGACGTACATCCTCAGAAATTTCTTCCTCAAATTAAGGCCGGTACTTGATATTAGTAGACTTCTCTTGGCCAGAAATGCCTTTTTTGCCATAGCGAGTCTGCTTTTGATGTCCTCCTTGCTCCGTCCGTCATTGGTTATTTTACTGCCTAGGTAGCAGAATTCCTTAACTTCATTGACTTTGTGACCATCAATCCTGATGTTAAGTTTCTCGCTGTTCTCATTTCTACTACTTCTCATTATCTTCGTCTTTCTCCGCTTTACTCTCAAACCATACTGTGTACTCATTAGACTGTTCATTCCGTTCAGCAGATCATTTAATTCTTCTTCACTTTCACTCAGGATAGTAATGTCATCAGCGAATCGTATCATTGATATCCTTTCACCTTGTATTTTAATTCCACTCCTGAACCTTTCCTTTATTTCCATCATTGCTTCCTCGATGTACAGATTGAAGAGTAGGGGCGAAAGGCTACAGCCTTGTCTTACACCCTTCTTAATACGAGCACTTCGTTCTTGATCGTCCACTCTTATTATTCCCTCTTGGTTGTTGTACATATTGTATATGACCCGTCTCTCCCTATAGCCTATCCCTACTTTTTACAGAATCTCGAACAGCTTGCACCATTTTATATTGTCGAACGCTTTTTCCAGGTCGCCAAATCCTATGAAAGTGTCTTGATTTTTCTTTAGCCTTGCTTCCATTATTAGCCGTAACGTCAGAATTGCCTCTCTCGTCCCTTTACTTTTCCTAACGCCAAACTGATCGTCACCTAGCGCATTCTCAATTTTCTTTTCCATTCTTCTGTATATTATTCTTGTAAGCAGCTGCGATGCATGAGCTGTTAAGCTGATTGTGCGATAATTCTCGCACTTGTCAGCTCTTGCCGTCTTCGGAATTGTGTGGACGATGCTTTTCCGAAAGTCAGATGGTATGTCGCCAGACTCATATATTCTACACACCAACGTGAATAGTCGTTTTGTTTCCACTTCCCCCATAGTTCGCAGAATAGCGCTCCAAAAAGGATAAGCTGAATTTCTCACGAACGAAGATTTCTGAGTCCGTTATGATTTGTGAAGTCCGCCTGATAGCTGAGTGATGCCGGCACGGTAGCTCAGCGTGTTCGGTCAGAGAGCTGGCTGGCCTCTGTAGAAAAAAATAAATAAATAAATAAAAAAAAACCTGAGTGGAAAGACCAACAAAACGAACTTCAAAGGGTGACATGTGACGTCCGCAACGACCAAACACAACGATCAACAACGAACAAAAATGAGAAAAAAGTGGTCAGCGTGACGGATTGCCGTCCTACGCCCGGGTTCGATTCCCGGTTGGGTCGGGGATTTTCTCCGCTCAGGGACTGGGTGTTATGTTGTCTTCATCGTCACTTCATCCCAATCCGGCGCGCAGGTCGCGAATGTAATAAGACATGGACCTAGGCGGCCGGACCTGCCCCGTAAGGGACCTCCGGGCCAATGACGCCAAACGCTCATTTCCATTTCCATGATTTGTGAACAGAAGCTTTTCTGTCTCAAAACTAGGTATTATGTTCAGAATTCGTTCACAAATTATCCAGCGTACCGATGTCAAGGATATAGGTCTGTAATTTTGCAGGTCCTTTCTTTTGTCCTTGATGTTAGTCAAGAATGCTTTTAAGGCGACAAAGACGCCATCATCAACACATCACTTGGTTTGTGAGATCGTGTTGTAGGACTAAGAGAAGCTGAATTTTCCTTCTGCGATACTGATGAGAGATTTGTTAGGAATGTGGCCACTGTACATTATTAATGGCCACTTTGTACTACCGAGAGGAAAGACCGACGTGTTCAGCGTATAGCTCTGTAGCATTGGACTGCATCTTGAGCAGCAGTTGACACCAGACACAACGAACTGTTAGAAATCGGTTACTTCCAGGACAGCCCCGAGCTAGGCGCCCTGTAGCGTGTATTCCACTGAAGCCAAACCACCACCATTTGCGACATCAATGGTGTCAAGCGAGAGCTCATTGGAGGGCAGGGTGGCGGTCTGTTGCGTTTTATGATGAAAGCTGGCTCTATCTAGCTGTCAGTGATGGCCGTCTGTTGGTTAGGAAGAGGCCAGTTAAGGGCCTGTAACCAACATGTCTGTGTGCTAGACACTGTGGACCTACACCTTAAGTTATGGTCTAGGGTGTGATTTCGTATGACGGTAGGAGTACCCTCAGGTTATCCCAAGCACCCTGGCTGAAACTTATACGTCAAACTGATGATTCGACCTATTGTGCTACCATTCATGAACGACATTGCAAGGAGTACTTTCCAACAGGCTAACGCTCGCCCACATACCGCTGTTGTAACCCAGCATGCTCTGTAGAGTGTCGACATGTTGCCTTGGCCTGCTCCATCGCCACATATGTCTCCAATCGATCATATATGGGACATCTTCGGACGGCAACCAGAGATATCCTGAAACAGCGTTAACTGTCTCTGTACTGACCGACCAAGTGCAACAGGGATGCATCTCCACCCCACAAACTGACATCCGGCATCTGTACAGGACAATGGATGCACGTTTTCATGCTTGTGTTCAACATTCTGGCCGTTACAAATGTTATTAATGTACCAGCATTACACATTTCCAATGGCTTACCTCGTGCACACATTTATCTGTGATCTTACAATGGTAATCACTTCAGTATCTGATCTAGACAAATGTATTCCCGAAATTTCATTATTCTACATTAATTATTTTTTGGCGTTGCGATTTTTTTTCGTCTGTTTATTATCGACAGAGCGCAGCATGAAAGCATTAAGTGAAAACGGCAACTCCACAACAGCGCATGCATGCAGTAGTGTGGTTTGCAGAAACAAAATCGCAAAGAAATTATCGTACGTTGTATTGATGTGATTCACCTAACGAGAAAATAATTAAGGAATGATGTCTTCAGTTTTTGGAAACTGCAAATGTTCTGAAACACTCTTGTGTTTCGGAACTGACAGTGGAAGACACAACATATGACGTCGAACGACAAATTATGTCGACAACAGTTTGCTAGGGATATGCTGCAGCGTACTGATGTGAATGCCAGCTTCCTGGATAGATGATTATTCTCAGATGAATCAACTTCCCATATATCAGGAACGGTTATTGGGCATAATGTTCGGATTTGGGGCTCGCAACATCTGCACGCTATCATTTTCATGATAGCCGTAAACTGAAAGTCTAGTCAGGGCTAGTGCGTGGCAAGATTGTTGGACCGTTCTTTGTAGAAAACACAGTAAATGGACTACTGTATCTGGACATATTTGAGAAGTTTGCTTACCTTCAGACACGAGACTTGCAGTCCAGCATCGTCTTTCATCAAAATGGAGCTCCGTCGGATTGGTCAGCGGCTGTTCCCAGTTCCTGGATACGAAATTTCCCAATCTCTGTATCGGACGCGGAGGACGCAATGCCTGGCCAACACGTTCTCCGACGTTATCCCACTGGATTTCTTCTTGTTGGGATTCGTGGAGGACCGCGTATGTGTGTCCAAAGCGGGCGATATTACTATGTTAAGACGTGTTATCACTGATGTGACTACATCAGTGACAGGAGCATGTCACGAAGAACATGGCAAGAGACTGAATATAGACTAGATATTATTCTTGCTGCAAATGGTTCACATGTAGAGGTGTCCTGATGATTATAAAATAAATTCTTTGAGACATTCTAGCATATGGTGCGATTTCGTTATCATATCTACTGTAGTTTTTTCCTTGGGACTTTGAAATGTGGTTTAAAAGGGGCGCTCTGTAGACTGGCTTCAGTTATATGAGCGTAAAACTATGTCTTTTTAGCGTCGATGAGGTATTTGGGCTTTAACCTGAGGTAAAACTGACCCATGTTCTGCGTATCTGTACACTGTGTTTCTACATCTTTCTACAATACATATACGTCTATGGTTCGCAAGTCATCCTACAGTATGTCGTGGAGGATACTCCGTGTACATTTGTCACATCCCCATTTGTTGTAGCAGTGGCGAATGATACGTGAGTACATTTACTGTTAATAAAGCTTTGTGTAAGCTCGAATCTCTCTAATTTTACCTTGATGGTTCTTTGCGAGGTATACCTAAGAGGAAGGAATATATTGTTCGACTCTTCTAGGAACATGTGGTCTCAGAATTTTAACAACAGACCACGCCGTGATGCACAACACCTCCTTCGTAGTGTGTACCGGTAACTCAGGAGATATATCAGCATCATACACACTTTCGCGCTTGCTGAACGAATTTGTGGCGAAAGGCATTGCTCTTCTTTGGATATTCTGTATTTCCTCAATCAATCCGGACTGGTGGGGCAGCACACTGACGAACAATAGTCAAGTGCTGATCGATCGAGGATCCTGCAAGAAATAACCACTTAGTGCTGGAATACTGTTCTGCACAGGCTACGCGTCTCGATTCGTTTGGATCACGGTTTCTGGGTGTTGCAGTTTTCACAAACGTTGTTGTAGTTAACGTTAACGCGTCGTTGGAAGTTTAAATTTGTAATTCCGTCGTCATGAATACGCGTTGCGCTGCCGTCAACTTACCGTCATTCCTTCTCCCGTCGGGTAGCCTTCGATGGCCGACGTGATGACGCCCGTGTCGTAATCCTTGGATGGGATTGAGCCTTTTAGTCCTGATGTTGCTAGCGAAGTTGAGTAGTGGTTAAGCCCCATGAAATCAGCGGTACCTGTGAGCAATAATACAGCCTGATGAAATCGTAACACCTTTGAGCTTATGTATGAAAGCATGGTTTCGCGGCGATATGAATTATTAAAATTTTCTCGGGCTTCCAGCTTGTCCGGAAGACTTTTCGGAGGTGGCTCATTGCCCTTCCTTGACGTTCTCGTTCGACGGAAAACCAATGGGCACCTCAGCCACAGTGTCTACAGGAAACCGACACACACAGATCGGTACCTGCACGCTCTCAGCCACCACCATCCGGCACAAAAACGTGGCGTTCTGAATACCCTCGTCCATCGTGCTAAAGTCGTCTCAGACGCTGAAAGTCTGCCACAAGAACTGAGCCACCTCCGAAAAGTCGTCCGGGAAAACGGGTACAGCCACGGACATGTGTCACGGGCTATATCTGGTGTGACACGCAAGAAACACACCAACAGAGAAGAGAACACCACCGAAGAAGAAAGCAAGAAACTTGTGTTGTTGCCTTTCTGTGGTACAGTGTCGGGAAAGATTAGCCGGCTCCTGAAGAGATATAACATTTCATCGGTGTTCACGCCTCCAGCAAAAATTCGTCAGCTCATGAGGCCTGTGAAAGACGATCTAAGACTTAGAACGCCTGGACTGTACGAGATACCATGTCAGTGTGGCTGTTACTACGTCGGCCAAACAGTACACACTGTGGAGCAACGCCGGACGGAACACGAGAGGTGCTTACGCCTACGCTACCCAGAAAAATCAGCCGTAGCAGAACACGCCTTAGAAAATAGACACCGAGTTCTATTCGACGAAACATCTGTCTTTATGAAGACGAAGGGATTTTGGAATAGCGTCATAAAAGAAGCTATTGAAATAAAAACCTCTGAAAACACCATCAACGAGGACGGCGGTTTGCAGTTCAGCACAGCCTGGGACCCGGCTATCGCGATGTTAAAACGGGCGCGACGGACGCGGGACGAAAACATTACCGTACATGGGAGGAAGAGAGCACTAATGACGTCACAACCAGCAGTGCGGCAATATAACGACGCGGCCATGGCGACAGAGCAGTCAGTCTTACCAACTGACAATGACTGGGGAGAGCTCGGTCGAAAGCTCGTGGAATCTTAACCACCTGAAGCTGCTAGAAGCTTGAGAATATTTTATTAATCTTTAAGGTTACCTGTAACCTTTCACCTAACAGTCCCTCCTCTTGTTTCTGGAAAAGTACAACACCTTGTAAAATAGAAGTGCCGAAAGGCCGATGGGTGGAACGGTAGGCCTCCATCATTGACAAAATTTTGCTGTTTCTCATTGAGCACATGTTCGTAAGTTTATTTATGTGTGAAGAAACCTTTTGAAATTACAGGGTGTATCGGACATAGCGATATGGCGACTCCAAAATGTCTGTGTCATTGATGACATCCACTATTGTAAGAAGCTGTCATTCATTCAAAGCTATTGTTGCAGTAGCCATTGTCGTTTAACTACACTGTCGGGAAAGAAATTAGTGCACCCTTTTAGAGGTTTAAAATTCACTCAATATTACTGTTGCAACAGTGCGTATGGAGCACATGAAATGATTACATTTACACATCAATGGCACAAGCGGTCCTGAGGTAGCAGGTATCGATCCATGCTGCAACACCTATGTTAGTACGTCGTGTAGCCTCCACAAGCGGCAGTGCAGGCACCGACTCTGCCATACAGTAGAATATACATAATGGCCAATATTGTATTGGGATATGTCATGCCACGCCTGCTCGATCTGTTCACATGGTTCTGTAAGAGTTGTTGGTTGACGAGTCACACGGGTCACTTTTCATCCCATCATATCCGACACGTGCTCTATTGGAGACAAGTCCAGACATCGTGCTGACCGAGGAAGTTATTGTATGTCTTCCAGGGCACTGTAAGTATTACGGACAGTGTGTGGGCGAGCATTATCCTGTTGGAACAACACATCACCTTCCTGTTGGAAGAACGGCAAAAGAACGGGTCTGAGAACATTCTCCACGTACCGGGCGCTGGTTAGCGTCCCCTCTAGAAACACCAAAGGTGAATGGGAGTTATAGCTTATCGTACCTCAGACCATAAGACCTAGGGTGGAACCAAACTGCCTTCGACGAATGCACTCTACGACACGCTCACCAGGTCTATGTTGTACGCGCAAACGACCATTCCTTGTGTGCAAGTGGAGTCTACTCTCATCGCTGGAGACTATGGCGCACAGTTCCATCTTCCAGGTGATTCTCTGACAGCACCAGTCGAGCCGTGCACATGGATGCTGCGGCTTGAGTGAAAGAAGAGCTAGAGGTGCGCATGTTCGTAGTCCCACTCCTAATAACCGGTTTGCACAGACAAGAGGGCTTGTCTCTGCTGTGGTAGCTGTATGATCTGCCACTGCTGCCTTTAACAATACCACGATCTTTGCAGACGTTTTGAAACGTCCCTTAGAAAAATTATTGAATTACTGTGCTGGTAAACCCCTTACGTTATTTGATTTTCAAACAGCTGAGCAGATCTGAACATACTCAGACATTTCGCTCTTTACTTATTCTGATCAACACTAAACTGACACACAAAATTTTTAGCGCAACGCAATCTGACTTTCAAAAATCCCTACAAAAGAAGGACCCTGACTAACAATAACCTATACCTTTCACGAATCACTTATCTCACAAAAATCTTCGTTACTCGAACTACTGCAATGCAGCGAGCGCCACTGCTGCCAGCTAAATAAAAGGTTCTAACTACTGTAGGGACTAACTGCTGATAGGCATAGTTAGCAAATGAAAGATTTTGATAGAGAACAAACAATGTATTTACCTTAATAGTGTTCAAAAGTCTATATATATATATATATATATATATATATATATATATATATATATATATATATATATATATATATATCAGTTCATGACATCCAGTCTTACACATTTACTGTCTCTGATGGACACACGTCCAGGTCATCCGCTCTCAAAACTCCGCCATCTCTCTCACCACATCCACCACTGCTGGCGGCTCACCTCCAACTGCGCAGCGCTACGCGCTGTTCACATCCAGCTACCCAACATTACAATAGCGAATATTACAACAACGCCAACCAGCCACAGACTGCACACAGCACAGCCAGTGATTTTCATACAGAGCGCTGTGTGGCGTTACCAACATAAAAACCTAAACAGCCTACTTACAGTTTGTGCTGCGTGGACGTCCAGAACATCGTCTATGGGTGTGAGAATGTTCACTGACCACTGACCACTTTTCACTGAACACTAACCACTACTACTAGCATCGTTGCACAATTGATGCAGTACGTCCAACTTGTGTGGTGATTCTACGAAAGGACCATCCCACTACTCGGAAGGCAACAATCTGACCCTTTTCAAACTCGCTCAGTTGGCTGTAGGAAGTACGAGTCGTCTTCGCGGCATGGTTGCCTGCTTGCTCCGCACATTTACACCACACTAATTTTTGTTCCGTCAATGTACAATCTGTTTCCAGATAGGTGGCAGGAAGAAAGATTTCCTGATGATTCGCCTCGCGGCCTCGTGAAAAAATGGTGTAGAAAGTGTCACAGCGGAAGCGTGAGATTCATGTAGCCTACACGAAGTGCTCCGATCACATTTTCTCGAGGATGTGGTAAGGCTTCTTCCCCGTCCTTCACAGCAGCTGCATATGTGAATTATTAAGTAGGCCGCGTTCCTCCACCGTTTCCCAGTGGTTGCTACCACAATATGCCCCATCGGATAACCTCTGGAGGTAGCGTTCGGTAATCGGAGATGGAATGACAAGAACAGTTAGGGTCAAGACTTTTGGACTAATTTCGTGGTTAAGGCAGCTGCTCGTGAAAAGAAGAAAATACAGATATGATACCCGGTCGGGGACGCACCCCATTTGATGGTTAGCCGCTCCTGTTGCTGAAAAGATTCTTTTTACTTCGTGGTCAGTGTCAGCTCTTATATTGAAGCCATTTTCTAGTGCAATCTGAAACTGACATTGTTAATACATCCAAAAGTTGTACATATTGATATAATGGACGTGCAAACACTTCACAGAACAGGTGTGTAGGACTTTAGAGATTAGGAAAACTAGGTTTACAAATGAACAGGAACAGTGCAGAAAAGATGGGAAAAATGATTATATACGAAATTTTGAATATGGCAGTAGTTAGCAACTATAGAATTATGGACGCAACGGATGGTTGGTTGATTTGGGGAAGGAGACCAGACAGCGTGGTCATCGGTCTCATCGGATTAGGGAAGGATGGGGAAGGAAGTCGGCCGTGCCCTTTCAGAGGAACCATCCCGGCATTTGCCTGGATTGATTTAGGGAAATCACGGAAAACCTAAATCAGGATGGCCGGACGCGGGATTGAACCGTCGTCCTTCCGAATGCGAGTCCAGTGTCTAACCACTGCGCCACCTCGCTCGGTGGACGCAACGGAAATCAAATAGGTAACCAGTTGTATGTCAGAAGTTTATTGAAACCTTTACCTAGGTTTTCGCAGATATAAACCTGTCTTCCTCAGAAGAGGTTCTTGCACGTGTTATATATTGTGCGAAAAGAGAAACGAAGTTCAAAAATGGCTCTGAGCACTGTGGAACTTAACTTCTAAAGTCATCAGTCCCCTAAAACTTAGAACTACTTAAACCTAACTAAGCTAAAGACATCACACACATCCATGCCCGAGGCAGGACTCGAAC